>NW_009610046.1:5610-10897 GCF_000690535.1 Cariama cristata
AACCTGCAGCATTTCCTATTGTTTCTTGAGCTGAAAGAAAACAAAGAAGAAAAGAAAAGAAAGGGCCACAGGTGCCACAGATGCCACAGGTCTGCAGATGGCTGGCCAGGTGGCAGGGCAGGACCAAGTGCCACGTCTCATGGCCGCTGCTGGCTGCCCGGTGCCAGGTTTGGCAACCACCAAAGGAACCCTTGGATGCCTCCGTGCATGACGCAGTGTCGGGGTCGCAGCAGAGCTGGCGGGGGCTGCTGCTTGGTCGCTGCGGTGCCGTGGCTCAGCTGCAGCCCCACAACGGGTCCCTCGCCAGCCCGACAGACTCCCGGCTTTCGGCTCCCACTGCCCTCTCGCTCCCAGCAATGCCTTTAGTAACCATCCTGCCCAAACAACAGAGGATGTAATGTGGGAGTGTGAGAGCTGCAGACCATTATTAGCACTTTTTTTTCTTTTTGAAATTACTTTATCCTTGGGCTGGGCTGTGTCGCGGGCTGGGAACCACAAGGGACGAGGGTGCTCTGCTCCGAACGGCCATCAGAGCAATCTGGGTGCTTTAGCTTGGCAAATCCCAGCCACAATCTCTCTCTTCTGTCTTGTAACACAGACATCAGCAAAATCCCGTATCCAACGCGAGATTTTTGAAGTTTGCTGAGCGAACATTCCTGAAGGCTGGACATGGTGGTTCTCTTTCTCTTAGCAGCTTTGCTGCAAGGTGAGTCACCAAGAAACCAACTCTCCAGCCACCTGCACTGATGAGAATGGGCAAAGCTGGAACTGAGGACACAAGCAGATCCCTGGCTACATCCTCACTTGGACACTAGACACCTCCACCTGCAAAACGGAGACTGGGCAGACCTCCCTGCCCACCCAAAGTCCGCAGAGAGCGAGCAAAGGCATGGCAAGAGCTGGGAAGGAGAGTCCCAGCTCTCCGTTGCTGGGGGCTGCAGGCAGCCCCTTGTGCCTGCATCTGCAGGGAGAAGCAAGCTGCCAGATCAGGCAGAGTTTGTGAACGGCAAGGGTTATTCTTAGATGTTTGCTGTTAACTGCCGCCCTTGACAGTTAGCTCCAGGCAGGACTGTCAGGGCTGATGGGGGTTTGGGGCATCCCGTAAGGGGCATCGAGGGTTTCCCCATCTGTGGCATGGCACAGGGCAGTGGCTCTGCACCACCAGTTATCCTCAAGTGGATAAGGCGGCACACAAGGAAGGTAACACACCACATCCAAAACAAACTCTGAACTTTCTGAGCCAGATGTCCCACTGGTGCCACTCATAATCACGCCCCTGCCTTGAAGGAGCTATGCTGGTTCTTGTCAGGCAAGGATCTGGTTGTCTCTGAGTAACAACTTCTGTTTCTTTCTTTCCCCAAAAGAACCAGTTTCAAGCACCTTGTACGGATCCAGGTTTTTGATAGGTGAGGTTGGAGGATCGGTCACCCATCAGTGCTTCTACTCCATCATGCCAGCCAACAAATACGACCGAAAATATTGGTGCAAAATAGCAAGAAGCGGAGTTTGCTACACCGTCATTTCTACAACCGGCTACACCTCAAAAAACCACACGGGGCGAGTGTCTCTGGAGGATATCCCCCAGAACGGCACCTTCACGGTGACGATGACAGAGCTGAAGAGGAGCGACACGGGGACCTACCGATGTGGCATCGGCAACACCAACAGAGACCTGTACGTCAGCCTGAACCTGACGGTTTTGGCAGGTAGGATGCTGGCAAGGGAGAGGGGAGGCTCTGCTCCGCCGGCAGCTCAGCTCACGGGGAGCAGTTTGGGGCCAGATGCTGGAGCATCCACTCACAGCAGGCGTATCAACTTTTTCTACCCTGCACCGTTAACCAGATATTTACAATGTGGGGGTATAAAAGTACCCAGATTTGGCCTGTTCATAAATGTGAAAGGAAACTCTCTCCTGCCTGGCTGGGGACTGCATGCTGGACAGTGCCTGCCGTGCTCTCTCCCTACAGATGCCGGCGCATTGGGGCCGACCAAGCTCTTCCAAGGGGAGCTCCGCGGCTCCGTCACGGTCCTGTGCCCACCTGGGGACACCCAAGGTGGCGAGAAGAGGTTCTGGTGCAAACTGGGGAGAACTGGCTGTGCTCTCATAGCCGACACCGATGGCTACGTGGGAAAGAATTACCAAGGACGAATCTTTATCACCCCTCAGGAGAGCTCTGGAGCTTTCAAAATCTTGATAAATGACTTAAAAAAGGAAGACTCAGGGCTGTACAGGTGTGGGACGGGAAGGCTTAGCAGTCAGGACAGCCCACGGGTGGTGGCTCTGCAGGTGACCGCAGGTAGGACGGGGTGCTGGGGGCTGCACGGGTTCCCCACAGCCCCGGATGAGGAGCGTGAAATGCTAACGCAGTCCTCTCCAACCTGCAGCCTCCACTCTTCCCAAGAGACCGAAATTTCTCAGCGGCACAGTCGGAGGCTCACTGTCCTTGAAGTGCCACTATGATCCCAAGGGGAACTACGAGAAGAAGTATTTGTGCAGGTGGAAGGAAGCTAGCTGCTCACTGCTCGCAGATGCGGATGGGTTTGTGCACGAGTCCTACGAAGGGCGAATACAAATAGCTGGTGGCGACCAGGACAACGGGACTTACACAGTGGTGATGAGCCACCTGAGGGAGGAGGATGAAGGATGGTACTGGTGCGGGGCTAAAAACGGGCACACAGAGCACACGTCCTCTGTGAAGCTGCGCATCCAGAAGGGTAGGTGGTGGGGTGGTTTGCAACACGATAAATCCTTTTTCTTATTTTAAATCACTTTCCTCTACCCCTTCATGGACTTGAGAATACACTGTCCTTTGTACTATGCATAAACATAACAACATTATGAGAAAAGTCAGCTACACATTTTGCCTTACAGTTATTGGCAAGTAGCTGAGGTGATGGTAAAGGTTTTCAGAGACAGGGATGTAAGCTGAGCTTTCAGAGGAAATTTAGTTTGTTTGAATTATATTATTGATTATTTGTGATGCAAACCCCTAGCGTATGACATCCTGATCCTAGCAGGTGCAGCTCAGAGACATTCGCTTTGCTCTGAAGATAAGCTGGAGGTTATCTTGCAATTTTAGAAACTATGGCGTGTAAATACACAAATCCATGTAACTGGTTCAGCTAGCATAGACAGAAATAGCAGGGTTAAAGTATGAACGTTTGCCAAGTATTAATGGGTTTTCACTAGTACTCCCAAGCTGCATTCCGTAAGACTCAAAGGAAAATAGAAATGCTTGGGTTTGGTCATATTCTGCTGCATATTTTTTCATGCTGAGACACAAGGTGAAATGCGTAGATCTTTGGTAAATCTACCACGTTACCGCTACAAAAAGATGGATATTCAAGCCTTAAAACAATTTTCTCCATAGAAACCCGCTCTTCACAAGGCCCAGAAACATCCACTCTTGTGAAACCCACTTTATCAAGTCGGGCCATCTACAGCACACCCACGCAGCGGAGCATCACGGGCCTGACGTACACGACAGGCACTGTCACCGAGAGGACCAGCACCCTGCTGCCCACTGCCCCCCCCAGCACCTTTGTAACCTCCCCAAATGAAATCCATCACGAGAGGTAAGTTCACGGCCACGTTTCTCATTGGCACTAACGTGGTGGTTTACGACCGGTCTGCCCCATTTCCCAGGGCCCTACATGGGTTGTGCGCAGGTTGCAAGTTGAAAGCACCGATAGCAGACATTAGTAATTAGAGAAGCAGACGGCAAGGTTATCTCATGTCCACCCGTGGCACGTATCTTTGAACTTGTCACTAAATCTTCTGGTGCTGGCCACTCCTGTAGATCAGATGCCAGAGTCAATAGATGTGCTCCTGTCTGTTTTCCCTCGCTCAGGATGGAGACAGGACATTAGGAAACATTAGGCTTGAGCAATAACGCTGGTGAATCTGCAGGTGCTGCAGACTTCACCACACTCGTTATCCAAGCCCCTGTAGGTAGCCAGTAACCCGGGTGGTGTTTGGGTGCTCTGTGTTGCATAAGGAGCTATCTTTGGACGAGGTTAATCAAAAGGCTGTGAGCTATTTTGGCCACTAATTATCCCATGGTAGCTCTCTACAGCAAGCCCTGCAGCTCACCCCAGTGCAAGTGGTTTCCCCGGTGAATTTACCTTCGGTTCTCCCCGTTACAGAGGATGCCTGGGAGCATCCCTCACACCTCACCCCAGCTGTGGTCACCATCCAGCACCAGGGGAAGTGATTTGCATAGCTGGTGCAGATGCATCAGATATTGCAATATCAGTCGTAACTGAAGATAAACCACAAAGTCCACAATCCAGTTCAATATCCCGAGCTGGCCCTCCATGCACCTCGGAGCTGGCATCTGCTCCAGTGACTCCCAGCACAAGAAGCACCGTCTTCTCCATCCTCAGCCTCCCTCCAACCATATCTCCCTGCCATCCAGCCAGAAAGAGGAGAGGAGAGCAGAGCATGTTACCAAGCCCGAATCATGCCGTTGTACAAAGGGTCAGATTTTGCACCGTTCCTGGCAAAGCGCTCTCTGCCTGTGGAGCTCTGATAGCATTTAGATCTTTTATGCACGGAGGTGGCAGGTAGACACCATCCAACAGCGTGAGGATCTACAACAACTCACAGAGAAAGTATATGAACATTGCTTGTGAATTTGTATCATTAAGATAGCTCGTTTTCCTTTTGGGGGGGCTAATTCAGCTGGCAGCATAAACCCCACGCAGTAGAGAGGAGGCAGCTGTAGAAATTACTTCCTCATAAGCCAAACTCCAGATCAAATGATTTCATCTCTACTTGACTTTGTTGACTGTTCTCCTTTGATTCAATCAGAGTTCGTAACTCCTCTATACTCCTCGGTGTAAAAACAACAGCCTGCATTAAGGTACTTCAGCCACCCCGTAGCTGAATCAAAATCCAATTTAATTCTGGTGGTTCGTCTTTCCAGCTCATCAAGTGAATCACATCTGCTCCCAGTTGTGTTACCAGCTCTCATTTTACTGATTTTCATCACTATCACTGTTCTCGCCCTGATCAAAATAAAACTTCAAAAGCAGACAGGTAAGTCGGCCAGGCAACGCCTTTTGGGTTGCGGTTGTTGTTTTGCAATGACTTTGCTTGTGATTTCCAAGAGCTGGAGCCTGACCCAGCGAAGATTTCCATCTCCGGAGACATGCATGCATTCTGCGGCCAGTGCAGCCTGAAAGTGCAACTGTACTTCCAAGCAAGCAATGTCCTGGAGAAGACGCTGGGTTTTTAATACGCTTAAACAAAAAGCAAATGAAGGAAACTGAGATTCTGAAGTCC
>NW_009610046.1:10928-30646 GCF_000690535.1 Cariama cristata
AAGGTTGAGTTTTTGTGTATAGAAGATTTACGGCTCCACAAGTGCTCGGAAATCCTGCAGTATAAAGGGCAGGGACCTGCGTGGCACGAGTGGCTACGTGCTGGGTGGCTTCTCGGGGCCGAATCCAGCCTGTTCAGTGCAAAACCGACAAAGTCTTACCCAAAAAATCCTTGCTAGCAACTGATTTTCAAAAATGCATGCATGTGTCTTACTCTATAACATACCGTGTCCCTAGAGATAAATTTAGGGACAAAAACCTTCAGCGATGACAGTGGTAAGTAGAAATAAAATTTTTACAAGAATGAAGCTGGGAAACAACGGGCTTAATCCGGTGTCTGCTATGACATGCTGGTATATTTAAACAGGCCTTGGAGGATGTGTTCCCTCCATTGCACACATATTTTTTTTTTTTTAAGGAGAAGAAAGCAGCGCCACGGGAAACGTGGAAGCAGTGCCGACTCAGGCTGGTCTGAACCCTGCAAAAGGGCAAACGATGGAGGAAACCCCGAGTCCAGAAAAAGTGTGCGAATGCGGGACAGACTCTGGCAAACGTCGGTGAGTCTTTTCTGGAACGGGCACTGCAAGTGTTGTCTCCCTTGGTAGAAGAGAATAAAACCAAATTTTAAGCAGAGAATTTGCGGCTTAGCATGTAAAATACCTCCAGAGGATAGACACCATGTTTACAGACCAGGAATTATGATCCCACAGTCCAGGATTTACGTTCTGATGCCAAACTATTGTCTTTATTCCTTACCAAGAGACGTTGAGCCATAGATTTCAAAAGAATTGGATTAAATCTATATGGGGTTAATAAATTTATTATAGGGTTGATTATAGTTGCTGCTTACGCCTAGTAAACATGTTATCGGTCTTCCTGCTCACTTGTTTGCTGATTCCTTGTGACCTCTTGCAATATTGCACAGAAGCAATTCTTGTTCACTGTGTTGCAATCATATTATTCTTTTTTGTCTTATTTGTGCAGGATAATCTATGCTATCCTTGGAAGATTCAGGATGACCAACTTATGTGTAAGAGTCTCTGTCTTCTAGCATAATATAAAAACAGGGGGCCTGTCTTGGAGCACCAAAAATCTTTAGAGAGAAGCTCTTGTAGAAAACGTCTGAGCAAATATTTTAAAGTACATCCAATTTGTGGAAATTCCTATCAGTGAAATGTACTTTTCTCCATTAAAAAAAAATCAAACTTAGTAGAGTAGTGGTTCAAAAAATTTGGTGACGGCATTTCATATTCTCGTTACAATGCACTTAGATCCAAACTCTCTGATCGTATAAGCAGGTCACAATATTTTAAAGTCAGGCAGTTGCAGAGGGAAATAAGCAGTTGTGCCAATTTGTGCCCTCTGGAACATCCTACCACCTCAATGTACAGCACTGCAAGTACCCTCCTATTTCGTTCCCTGTTTGAAACATCCACTGGCTCCATCAGAAGCAGAAAGCAGATCTACAGACATCACATTTTTGAAGCTATTTAGAGAATATGTTGTAGATGTCAAAAGAAGCCTTCAGAGTGGCTTTAAAACCAAGGCCATAAAGATTCAAATCTAGAATATTTTGCGGAGAGTGATACGACTTGCTAAAACTGTACAAGTTCTATTGCTGCTTGAGAGATTTTACTTTACAAAAAAAGAAGCTGCATGAAGGGTTCTTGCAGTCCTAAATATAAAGAATGGAAAGAAAAAAGTACACCCCTCCTAAAACCTTGAAAATAAACAATCCACATTCTGTGCAAAGCTTCTAAAAATGAGAGTGTAATCCAGAAGTTGTTAGTTGTGCCTTTTGTTCCTTTATGTCTGGATAACTCTCCTCTTACGCTGAGCAGGAGGTTGACTCCAGAAGTCCCCTCCAACCTGGGCTTTTCTACCTTTCTCTTCTCAGGAGTCCCTGAAATATCAGACCCATTTAAAATACCAAATTTGCCATAAAAACAGAAACACCCGTGAAATCACTTGTGAAAGTATTGTAAAGAGGCAATGCCAGATCACATTTTTCTTTTGTGTTTTTTTAACACAGCAACCCTACGGGGTAAAAAATACTTCTCAAGGTGATTGATGAAGATTTGAAGCAGAACCCCCTTCTACCAAAGCCCTCGTGTACACAATCTCCGAAGTTTCCCTATGGAAAGCCAAGGCACAGCTATGCACGGCAAAGCGCCCAGCACCACTCGTTGCTTGCTGCCCTGCTCGGAAGCCAAGCGTCCTGTGTTGAGAGCCAAATCCCCGCAGGCTGCCCAGATGTCACTTGCTACGCAGTTTGTAGAAGAGAGAATAAAATAACGCACCTGGAATTAAGTCATTTGTGCACGACCCTGACTTTCTCTTGCAGAGGCAGAGCACCCCAGGGGGAAGGTAAAGCTGGGGAGGGGGCGCGGGAAGGAAGGACCACGGTGGCTGCGGCTTTGCTCAGTGCTAGGCAAAAGACGAGGATTTTCTGACTTTTTTTTTTTAAATCCTTATCCGTTGGGTCATTTTACAACAGATAAACCGTAGCTGACTTCAGTCTATCAAAGGCACCCAAATTCTCAAGTGCTATTTTTCCTCTACCTTTTCTACAGAACTATTCACAGCTTCAAAATCAAATAATTTCAGCCCAAACGCAGCCCCAACCCAAGCAGTAGCTTTGGTTTCTGTGCTCAGATTACATTCCATGCTGCAAACTGTGCTTTGCACCCCCTCCCCCCCCAAAAAAAAAAAGCCAGCTCAGGTTTGTTTGTTTTCTGGAGATGCCAAAGAGCTTTGGAACCTGTGACTTGGCAGGAGGACGCTTCCTCATCTGCTAAAGCAGGCAAAGACATTTGCAAGAGACAACAGATCGGTTTTACCAGAAAACTTAAGGGCAAAGACAGTGGCTTACTTAAGAAAATGGTTCATCCGCCCTGGACTAACTGTTCTTCCCCCAGATGCACAAGCAGTTGCAGGTCCCTGTGGCTGGTTTTGGCCATGCCGCCTTCCTCCTCCAAGCCCAGGCTCTTTAAAACACATCTCCGTGCAAATTGTAGGATCGAGACAAGGTGAGCGGGGAAGCTGACGTACTGGCACCCAAAGGAGAAGTGCCTGGGAGAGCGGGAGGTGTTGGAAAGCAAACACACCTGTGCCTGCTGTGGCCAAGCAAGCACAACTGTACCCCAGAATAAAGAGCGATGCCAACAGCGGCCAGAGAAGCAGCACTGGTGGGAAGGACCCAGCTTGCAAGGGGATCAGCATTTGTCCCCGTCTAGGCGAGCTGGTGGCTCTTCTCTCGGTGCAAGATCCCTGCCAGATCACCTTGTACAAGCACAGCAACAGCCTTCCTCACCACAAAAGCTACACATTTATGGGAAGAAAGGAGCCCAACACCCTCAGCTAGAATAAAGGTATTTCCAAGGCTGGTTTAAGATCTGACAAATTTGCTAATCGTCCCGACTCCAGGTCAGGTTCTCGCTGCTCTTGGGCACGCAGGAAAGCCTGGAGCTGCCGTCCTGTTCAAGCTCACCAGCTTTCACCGAGAGAGGATGAGAAAAGCTTCGTGTGACCCCCTAGGTAGAAGGCATTACTGCTTTTGCATCGTCAGTACAAGGTAAAGCAAGTAATGATTCACCCCGCATAATACAAATACTTTCATCTTCATTAATTTTACTTCCTCCTGCAGTTCCATTTCTGACAGCCCCACACCACACAGGGAGTTTGTATTCGCCCCTGACCTGCCTACACAGGAGAGCAAAGAAACAAGGTTGAAGATGGCAGCAAAGCTCCTGATAGTTATTCTTCATTTTAAAGAGCTTACAATGTTCTTGGTCTTCACAGACAAGACCAACTCTTGCCCACCCAGACTCCTGCTCTTCCCACGAGGTGAGGGGAGGCAGAAGGAGAGCAGGGAAGGGAGACAGATCTTCTCTACCAGCACAGCCATCCAGGGTCTTCTTAGGGACACCGGTTTCCAAAAAATGTGCAACACCTTAAAAAAAACCCACCTGGTTTTGGCCAGCTTTGCCCTACAACCCCGACTGTTAGTTGAGGTATCATAAAATCAGAAGCCAGGTCAGTCCTTGCAGCAAGGGGCTTTTCTGCCTGGGGTAATGGGAAACGCGGTCACAGCTCAAGGGTGATGTTGCAATGCCAACGAAGAGGAGGGGGCTTGCTGGACCCTTGCATGCTCAGTTAGTCTCAGCCCCCATAAGGGTCCCCAGTGTCTTTGTGCCAGGTGAGGGCACCCACCTTCAAACCAAGGAGTCACAGCTGCCCTAGCTCTCTGGGTCCTGTCCAAGCAGAAGGCTGTCTCAGAGGTACCCTGCTCCCAGCAGAGCAGAAGACCCTCCATGGACCTGACCCCACACAGCCACCAGAATCCTTTCTAAAGGAGGCAGAGGGACCCTGGGCCACCTCTGAGAGCCCACCCATGTTGGGCAATGGCGATGTGTAATCAGGAGGTCAATAACAGTGTGCAGCCTCAAAGGGACAGCAGAGCTGGGATGGGCATTGGCTTCCCTGCCCTCACGTGGGGTGGTGCTCACCTGCCAGGGTTTTTGGATGCTATTCCTTTAAGGCACAACAGGTGGAAATGCAGGGCTAGAGGTACAAGGAGTATTTAAAACAGCCTGGCACTGCCAGAGCCCGTGTCCGGCTGTGACAGGGAGACAGGACACTCGCAGAAGGTCCTGGGGTCAGCCACCGAGACACCAGCAAAACCAGGAGCGGTCAGTCTGAAAGAAAAAGCAAGAAGTACAAAGTAGCTTGCAGAAGTAACTTGGAGTGTAAGTACTACTTCTTTGTTGTCTTTCTGAACTGCAAGATCTTTTGTACTACCGCTTTGAGATGGGGAAGGAGAAGAATACAAGCCTCGAGACACTTTTAAGGACTCTTCCTCACACACATGGGAAGGGAAGCAGCAGTCCTGAAACAGGAGTGAATAGGTGTGCAGGTCTTGCTGGTGGGGAGGGGGATTTCCTTTGAAAGAAGGTCCGAAGCATAGGATCAGGCTTATGATGCTTACGTTTTCTTCTCTGCAGTAGATTTCTGAACTTTCCTTTCTGGGAAAAGGTTAATTATCATTACAATATTTGCATTAAGGTTTAACGTAGAAAATAACAAATGGTAGCAAATATTACTGTAGTAATCTAAACTGTTGCAACTCAGTCTATGGTCATTACAGTCTTTTGAATCACAACACGGAGATAATTGTCAGGATGTAGATTTTGAAATTTGAGAAGAAAATTGGTGCAGTTGTGTCCTAAACAAGCTCTGAAGAGCTGTCAAGTTTGTACAGTTAAAAGGAAGATAAATAGATACTGAAGCATAAGTGAATGAGATGTATGTAGTGTCCTAAGACAAGAGAAAGCTGGCAGACTCCTTTCACGTTTAGACCAAGAGCCAAGGGATGGGTTTCTGCACACCCGAGTTCTTCCTCTGCAAAGGCAACATTCATATGGGACTTTTAATGCATTTCACCTGAAGTACAGAGAAATGCCACCTCCTAACAGCAACCCTGCTGCTGTTCACGGCACGGGTACCGGCACCGTCCAGCCAGCGACCGAGATGGCGCAGACCGTGGCTGTGCAGCAAGTGCTGCTGGATCATTGCAAGTTCCTGGTCCCTGCAACATCAGTATTATCCAACTAGAATAATAGTGTTGAAGTTGGTTTCACTTTCCTGCCCGAGAGACAAGAAACAAAAAGTAAGGAACAAATGAACCATGGCACTCTTATCTGAAAAGCAACAAGTTGGTGCATGGGGTATCTAACACCTTAAAGGAACATCAGGTCACAAGTTAGCGTGTGGTGCATCTAACAGCTCAAAGGAACACAGAATTAGGCCAGCAGCACAATCTTAGCAGGAATTTCAGTCATTGCAATGAGAGCTGATTATTCTTTTTCATCTGTTTTCCAGAATATATTGCTCATATGGGGCAGTGTTTAACTGGCACTTACAAACATTCTTAGCTAGGAGGGTCATAAGTACTGCAGAAATTCCTAAAGACTGCCCTTTTCTTAGTAAATCCTGGTAATCTTCCGTAAGATCTGTCTAGCCGTTTCTGCTCACTGCATCACAAAACTAAGCACCCCCTATTTATTCTTTCCATATTGTAAAGGAGGCATTGGTTTGGAACATGAAATATTTCTTTTCTGCATGTGTTTCGGTCAGCCTGATCTTTTATCTTAAAGTTGATTGCTCATTCGTAACTCCATGAAAATGGAGTGGATTCGTGGCTTTTCCCCATCCCACTACAGCAAATAAAACTCACAGTAAGGCCACCTATGCAGTCATCTTGATGAGCAGCGTGAAGACGTAGATAGCCCCAGTCCTGTGCAGCAAGAAGTCTGTTGCTGTGCCCTTCTTCTTGGCACAGAAGCCTTCAGCACCTCCAGAAATCACCCCTAGCCCCTGTGCCAGTGCTCCTCCTCACAGCATAACCCCCGATGATGATGCTGCTCAGCACTGCCTGTCTCTACAACAGTTTACATCTGCACAGCTTCCTCGCGGTCTTAGTGGGTCTTGCTCTAGAAGGATTCGAGGGGGAAAAAAACTACTACCCCATTCGATACGTTATTATTTCTCAAATATATGAATAACAGTGAACATACTACAAAACAGACTCCTAGGCTAGAATTACAAATGTGACAACTAAATCTTCATGTTCTGTTGATCCCGTAGCACAGCCTTGACACTGGTCATTGTGAAGGGCAATAGTTAATAGCTAATGGATTGGACTGCGCTGAGCCCTGGCAAGCTGCGTTAGGAGTGCACCGGTTTCTCAGAGCTCAGCCTCGCAGCTGAGTCAGCAGAATTTGGGAACCGAACTCTGGTATTTCGTACCTGGCAAGAGCAGCTGCTTGCTGGGGTTTACGTAACGCGGGGGTCAGGTCCTGTTCTCTTTCAAATCATTATAAATTTCAAGACATTCCTCCCTGGGACTGAGAGAATCACAAAAGCACCGTAGAAACCCAGAGAAGGTCTTACAATGAATGATATTTAAAAAGAGGTAGCCTAGTCAGAGAGCACTTTCTGCTGGAAACCTGAAAACACTATTTCAAAATTTAGGCGTGCGATAGTGCTGGAGAGGAAGGTGATGTTCCCAACCCAGGCCAACCCCGCAGTGCTTCGGGCGCTGGGGGACCCAGGGAGGTGTTCACATACAGCAGACCGGGAAACCCAGCCCAGGGAGGTCTCACACCACAGCTACTGCTGGGCAGCCTCCCACTGCCCTCCAAAAGCACCACTATGGAGAGAGACCCTAAAGGCACGTCCGTATAAGCAAGGGAGACCAAATGTGGGGGTTGAGGGGGTGTCTAACCTCCCCAGAGCTTTATACACAGGATTAAAATTTCTTTGTCACTCAGTGGAGGCATAAAGCAGTGAGGTTTAAGAGCACAGCAATGTACCAAATCAACACAGCTAGTGTTATTCATCCTCGAGATGATGCTAAGATGACAAAAACATTTAGCTGTCCTGAGTTGGAAAGCAAGGTCATTATGCTGTAAAGAGCCTTGTAATTTTTCCATTTGCATGGCTTTTCACCCCAAACCCACATTGTGGTGGGCCCGTGTCTCACTCGGCGCTAACCAGCAAGGCCCCTTCGGTGCCGCATGTGCCAAGCTCTAACGCACTTGGGTGGTGGGAAGAAACACAACAAAATCCAAATTACGGAAACATGTTACAAGTTGTAATCAGTTTTTACCTGTCGTTATGGTATAGGTATGTATTTGGGGTTTATTAATTCTTGAACACCTCCCAGGTTTCTCAGTCCCTTGCGCACCTGCACGGTCACCATCGGTGGGGGTTGCAGCAGCCCTTCCCAAGGTCATGGACGCAAACTTGGCAAGCATGGAAATCTGTGGCTAGGAGAAAGTTAATGCCATTTACCTCGCTATATCTTCTATTCCCTAGAGGTGTTCAAAAAACATTTGGATGTGGCGCTTCGAGACATGGTTTAGTGGGCATGGTGGCATTGGGTATACGGTTGGACTTGATGATCTTTGAGGTCTCTTCCAACCATAATGATTCTATGATTCTATTCTACATTACAATTAAATGTTTTTATTTATTAATATTAATCTTGCTAATGATTAGCCTATCTTGTTCTGGTTTTGTTTGACATAATTCTTTGAAATCTGCTTTGCATTACACACACAAACACAGCCACAAACTGCCAACAGCTGGAGAGCATGGAGCCACCCCCACCTGGCAGTGTCCCAGACAAGACAATGCCATTGCCCCGATCCCGGTGGCACTGGTGTCCAGGGGCTTGGATTAAGGGTGGAAAGCTCATGCACCAACGAGCAAACTCCCATCTCCCAAGTTCAGCTGTAATACTGGTTTTGTGCCTTAAAACCTTCGAAACCTGTTACTTTGGGATAGGGAAGAGAAGGAAGCCAGTAGTTTTGATGATGTAAAATGAAAGTAAATACACAAAAACCAAGATTTGAGTTGTAGCTAAAAAAAAGGGAATACAGCCTCAGCCCACAGCAAACACCAGCCACACACACACTCGTGCAGCTGAAAGCTTTCCCTGGGGCTGCTTCTCTGCAGCTCCTGTGCAGCAAGGGGAGAGGGGGAGAACTGGTACAAGGTTTTAGTCCCCGCTCCCTCATCACTTATAAAAATGTTTTAAACTAATCACAGAGACAGCCTGGCAGCGTACAGCAACGGGCCCAACAGCATGGGTGAGCTGAAGCCCAAAATGCCGACAGAGGCGGCTGCTCCAGAGTGCTGCCAGCCCGGCACGTCCCACCCACGGCTTCATCGCCCAGTGCTGCAGAGCAGCTTCTCGGAGACCCCTTCCTGGTGGGAACAACTGGGTTCCCTCCCCGCTTTCCCTCCCGACCAGTCCATCGCACTGCCTTGCAGACAGTTTCTCACTGGGTTTTTAATGCCTCAGGTTTAAGACAGCAGTTTGTTTCCTTGCCTGCACAGACATACATAGCACAACTTGTGTGTCCAGGTTTCCCCTCAACCTCCTTCCCCTCCTGCCTGGCAGCTCTGGGGCAGGCAGGAGCTCCGATGGCCACGTAAAGCGGGCTGCAGGCACCAACCTGCACAGTGCCACGTACATTGGCTACCAAACAAGGTCCTGGTGACCCATCCTGCTGCAGTGTGGTAGGACCAGGTTTTCCCTGCGGGATAGGTCTCCAGCGTCCATCAGTCCATGGGGACACCGTGGTCTCACACGCTCAGTCCTTCCTCCTCCAGAAATCCAGCGCAGGCACCCAGACACGCAGGTCAGTGCCTGCAAGGGGGGGAAGCAGGAGATGTGGACAGGAGCAGAGGGGAACCCAGTGTGGCCACTGAGTCCACACCAGCCATGTCACACAGCCCGCAGGCAAAACCAGTGGGGAACCATCAGTCATCTGCAAAGTCAGCGCAGCTGCTCCCGTACGGGGTAACCAAACGCAGCTTCTCCTGCAAGGTTTTGGGAGCACCGCGCAAGCTTCGTGCTTCACGCCAACCACCAGACCCTCACCAGGACTTAGGGAAACCCCTCAGGACCTGTCACAGGACCACTGCCTAGGGCAGATTTTTCCACCTTTCTCTGAAGCAGCTGGTGCTGCCAGATGCAGAGGGCACAGGCTGATGCAGTTGTGCATCTGTGTACGAAGCCCAAAAGGAAGCCTTGCCTCCACTGCCGGCTCAAGATTTCACAAATACGATAATAAAGGAGCATGAATTTTCCCCTTTCTCTGCTCCTGAAGAGTTAGGATAGACCGGTGAGAAGCTGCAGCTGTGTGGCAGGAGGAATACAGGCTGGGCAAAGGCACTTCACCCTTTCCAGCACTGGTTCTTCAACAAGCACAGTCCCTGGGCACGCAGCAGGATAACAGCACTGCCACACTTGCCATAAGCTTGCTTCCCAGCTGCTCTGGAGATTGCACACATGGCATTTCCATATGGTTTCAAGCCTCTTGACTCTTCTATAGCCCCCCACAAACCTTTGCTGTCCCATCTCCTCTCTCCTTTCAACTCCCCCTCCATCTGCAGAAGCACAAATACAAATCATTTGCACAGCCACTTACTTGCGCTGCCTTTCACATGAGCTCAGCAGCCTTTTCTCTTCCCTCGAGCTCTGAGGTTTAGACCTTGTGCTCTGACTTGAGTCAGCAAATCCAGCAGCAAACGTTCTTTGCAAGCAAGAAGGAACTAGAGGTCTTTTACCAACAGCTTGATGAAATTCTCCTCCAGCATCTCAGACGGCGCTTGCTCCTTGCCGAGCGACCAGCAAAGCTGGTTTGCACCATTCCCGTGGGTTAGGAAGTGTCACTGCCCGAGTGCGACACGGCGCCGGCAGCAAAGAGGGGGTTTCCAGCCATCCAGCTCCGTGCATCAGCATGGAAGTACAACACAGATTTTTACGTAACTGGTGGCTGTGCTTGCTCAGACTTGCTATATATGGGAGTTTTCTCCATTCATTCAGTGAAAGGGGGAAGGTTTTAACATCTGAGAAAGCAGGACTAGAGGCAGCTCAGAGCTGCAGAAGTTGTGGACGTTGGTCATGCAAGCACACAGGAACTGTTGTTCTTGTGTAGGCACAAGCACACTTGTGCCCTCAGAGAGAGGGAGGCAAGAATTCTTTCCTGCTCTAACATGCACATGAAGACCCTGATCCTGCCACTCTTGCACACATCTTTCTGGATGCAGCTATGTCTTTGTTTCAAAAAGAGGTCATGGTAACCCTTCCCTGCCTGACAAAACGATGTTGTCCGTAACCCTGAAGTAGCCGATCACTTTGGGAAGGAATCAGATTAACACATCACTCAAATTTTGCTAAGAAGGGGAAAGCTGAACTGAGATCCTGCTTGCGCCGCAGAGGGAGGGGCGGAGGGCAGTGAGGCGACCAACAGCCAGAGGAACTGCTGCTAGCAAGGGGCAAATATCAAGGCCCTTTTTGTGCCCCATTGTTTGCTCTCTGCAGAATATGTCATGTTTGTCTTGCTGGCTACTTCTGGGATATGTATGAAAGAGCGTTTTTCATGCTCAGTCAGTTAATTATTAGCCATGGACAAGCGGCCACTGAGCAATTAAAAATCACAATACAAGGAAGAAAGCACAACAGAACACCTTTCATCTTAACACGGAAATAAAAGCCTTTTTCTTCTATCGGGAATTACCCTTAATAAAATTGTGTCACTTGATGCCCTGAAATCAAATTCCTCTGAATGTTTATAAAGACTTTCCTTGGAACCTATCCTCTTCTCTAGAACTTGGAATAGGCCGGTAGATCAACAGCTGTGCTCAAGAAATGCACATTCCCACCACCGTGCCGTGTCCAACAGCACACTCGGCTTCAGGGCAAAGAAACAGTTTGGTGAATTAAGAGCCTTGGCTTCCTCTGAGCCATCACTCCTCAGTCCAAAACAGGGGGAAGGTCAGAAATATTCATCCTGAAGACTATGGACACATTTCAAGAGACACGCAGTTTGGTTTGGCATTCCCCAATAGCCATCGCTGAGTTCTGGCCAAGGGTTAGTTTTGGTGCAGTAGGTTCTGGTGGACATGCAGGTGGGATGGTGCTTTACTTGGTTTAAGTCTGATTCTTGGAGGGGTGGGGGTGAGGGGCAAATCCCTGCATCTCTCTCACTCTACCAGCAGCTGAAGAAAGAAAAGAAAGTAGAGGTGAAAATATTATCCATTTTCTCTTTTGTATGTCTTTGAAGAGACCAGGGAGACAAAGAGCAGTAATTAAACACTGGCTTCAGGCAGAAACTCTGCTGTATGTCATAAGGAAGAAATTCTTTACAGTGAGGGTGGTGAGGCAGTGGCAGAGGTTGCCCAGAGAAGCTGTGGCTGCCCCATCCCTGGAAGTGTTCAAGGCCAGGTTGGATGGGGCTGTGAGCAACCTGGTCTGGTGGGAGGTGTCCCTGCCCATGGCAGAAGGGGTGGACTAGATGATCTTCAAGTGTCCTTTTCAAACCAAAGCATCCTGTGATTCTGTGAGAGCAGGTTTTCCTAAGGAGTGGCTTTGGCACCCAGGCTTACAAGCGAACAAGCCTTCCTTTCACTGCCCAAACAACATTGAAGGAAAGTATGACCCCAACTATTAAACTGTTAGAAGCAACATTATCTCCTGGCAAGGGTCAAGAGAGCAGTCGAGCTCCGGGTTGCCACCTGACTCTCATGCCTGCCAGACCTCAGCAGGTTTTGGACTTCAGCCTTGTGACGGGCTGTTCTGATTTACAAGTGTAAAATCAGATAGCATTTCTGATTTTCAATCAAGTCTCTTCTAGTTTGGCCAAAATGACTTTACGCTGTGCACGCTGCTGCTGTTGCCTGCCCAAGGGACATTGTCCCTGGATCACTGCTGATGGACACATTGGTGACTTGTAGGCATTGCATTAACCAAGTTTGTCACAAGAACAACTCCCCTCATGTTACAGAAGGGAAAATTGGGGTGTTGGGATGAAATCCACGGGCATTCACAATGCCATGCAGCAACACAGGCACAAATAGTTATCAGCTCCCTCTTTCCGATCCAATTGCCTGACAAAAGCAATTAAAAGCTGTATTTCTCTCTAGGTCAAGTAGCCACAACCCTCATATCCTCCAGGCACAAGGATTATTAGATGACTTCATTAGTTACCTTAATCATTTTGCAAGTGCATTATTCACCAACTTCTGCGCCTTTCCAGGGAATGCAAGAAAAATGACTTTACCAGCACTCATCTTCCTGCTCGCCTTCCTCCCAGCTGAATCTGCAAGCAGCAGATACCTCCCCAAGGCAGCAAGTAAGTGTTACCTCTCTGGGGCATGGGTCTTGTGGGTGGCCTAAGACCAGAGGTGGCATGACTGAGGGGGGAGCAGGGGGAATCTCTACCCCTTCAGCGCCCATTGCTGCCGTGGGGCCTTTCAGATGCCCTGGATCCACACTTGCCCCAGTACACCCAACCTGCCCTGCGGTCCATTGGGTTGGGTAGCACAGCTGACTTTTACAGCCATCATGTTTTCCCCTTGCAGTCTCGAGCCCTGTGTTCGGACCACGGCAGGTATATGGTCTGCTCAATGGATCAGTTACGGTGAAATGCTTCTACCCTCCCACCAGCGTGAACAGACACGACAGAAAGTACTGGTGCAGGGAATCATCCACGGGCTGCATGACCATTGTCTCCACCAGCGGCTACACTGCTCCAGGCTACCGAGGCAGAGCCTCCATCACCGACTACCCGCAGGCAGAAAGTTTCCAGATCAACATCTCTGAGCTTACAATGGCAGACGCAGGCACCTACCAGTGTGGTGTTGGTATCAATGGCAGAGGGCTCTCCTACAAAGTCAGTCTGGATGTTACTCAAGGTAATTACAGTCTTGGGGCTCCTCAAACTATTATTTTCTTTTATTTCCCTTCCCTCCTTTTAATAAGGTTCCACAGATAGTCTGTCCAGTGTCTAAGAGCTCAAGATGCTCCATGCTTTCAGGAACCAACAGCTTTCATTTCCCCCTGCGCTCTTACAGAATGAATTTTTTGACCAAAAATCTGGCATAAAAATCAGATTAAACAAACCTCATCTTAAGGTCACAAACATTGCTTAGAAACTGCTGACCTCTCTCAACCGCTAAAATTTAGGGAGATGCAGTCAGAGGGCAGAACCGCTGATCACTCTGATGTCCCATCCAACCCACGGCTGAGGCTGTGCCAGCCAAGCCTGTGCACCAGTCCGTGGGTGCAGGGCATGCAGGACAGCACCATGGTGCTGAGCATGGCCCAGGGTGCAGAGCATGGGGCAAACTCCTGGCATGGCCACTGGTGAGAAAACTCTGGGAGAAACCCTGCTATAGATCAGGCAGTGATACAGCATAGAGACCTCAGTCCTGAAATGTGTGACAGACACGGGACACAGCTGGGCAGATAATGCTCCAACCAGGAGTGGCATGTGATCGTATAATACAGCAAAGTAGAGAGAAACCCTCTGCTAAAAAAGAAGTTTTCAGAGGTATAGGGGAGTTGGAGATGGCTGCTGACAGAGCAGGCAGCGGAGGCTGACCAGTGTCTCTGTATGCACAGGTCCACACGTTCCCGAGGGAGCTGAGCTCTTCTACGTGAAGCTGCACAGCACTTTGACCATGTCCTGCAGCTTTGGGGACAAGATTGAGATAACGAGGAAATTCTTGTGCAAGATGGAGAAAAGCGGCTGCCGTACCATCATCGATAGTCATGACAAGATTGATGAGAATTATGTAGGGCGAGCTCTGATAAGCAACGAGGAATCTCCAGGCTCATTCAGCATCGTGATAACTCAGATGGGCTGGGAAGACGCTGGCTTGTACCTGTGCGGGGTCGGCGTCTATGGGGAGAGTGGAGAAACAAAGGAACTGGACGTGCACGTCTATGAGGGTGAGTAAGCTATTCCCAGTGGTTTTTTTCCCTTCATCTCTGCTTCTCTTTAGAAACATCACTAGCAGTCTCACTTTATTTAACAAGAACTTTAATTTCACTTTTCAGAGTGCTATTGTCCTATCCTCTCACCTAGGTACTTCTTTCTATTCATTTAGCTATCTGTAATGTACTAAACCATCATTAATAAAGCTGGTATCAAGACTTAACTTTCCCAGCATTGGCTAGCTATCTTCCCCAGTCTGGCTAACCCAAAAGTCCAGAGGGCAAATTCTGCCTACCAGCATGAGATAAGCAAACTGTCTCCAAGTCTCCACTCCTTAAATCTCAATTCCTTAAATCTCAGCATGACAAATGTAGAAAGGAGAAGACCTGCTCTTCCCCTAGCAAAGGGAGCTACACTTAGAAATGTCAGTACACAAAGACAACGACCACCCAGTGAATTTGGGTAAAAGAAAGGCCTGACAGACCCTTTAGGGTCAATTCCTAGGAGTGCCAGCACTTGGCACTTGTCTGCACCCTGAGCTTCGCCTAGCCTTGCCTTAGCCAAAACAGCTTTGTTTGATCTGATAATATTTGTTCTATTGGGAAAGTGCCACATGTACAAAAGTTAGACATATATAGCTGCTCATTTCATTTTTATCTCCAGAGACAAATGTTCCTCAAGCAAAGCCCACAATAATTGGAGTAAAAGGAAGTTCAGTAACTTTTGAATACCGCTACGAGCCTAGAAAAAGGTCCTCAATGAAGTACTGGTGCAAGTGGAGACAGAAGGGGTGTAGTCGGATCATAGACAGCTCCGGGTTTGTGTCGGGCTTGTATGAAGGAAGAGTGGTCATGTATGACAACCCAGTTAACAAGACGATGACCATCATCCTGAACCAGCTGAAGGACAGTGACAAAGGCTATTACTGGGGCATGACGGCCGAGGAGAAGGAGCAGCAATCATCAACTGAGCTGAAGATCATAGAAGGTACGAGCTTGCGCATTGGCAGTTCTCTGCCTGCTCAGTAGGTACAAAACAACCTCCTAAGCACCACAAAGGAGCAGATCTGGCTTTTTGAGAAGAGATGTGATGCCCAACCCTGAAATTTTATCTCATAAGGCCATTGTGCCAATCTCCCCATACCTCAGTAGGTTTAAAATGGGAACACAAGGTTCCAGTTTTATGGCAAAGCGTTCACAAAAGTTTCTCATGCAAGTATTTCTTAAGCCTTGCAAAACCCCCCCCCAGCTTTCACCCAGAGGTGCATATACAGCAACCTTAACGTTAGTTTAGCAATGCAAGAAGCATTTTCCCTCAAAGACACATCTCCTGGTTCACCATCTCTAGCAGCACCACTGCCTGTTGATTACCATTCCCACCGCTGAAACCACTAATGCCAGCTTTGATGTTCTGTTTGCCCTTGCAGGAGAACCTGGACTGAAGGGAAAGACAGAAGTGGAGGCACAAGTGGGTTCACGGGTCGATTTAACTTGCTCTTATCCATGCAAGTACTACTCCTACCAGAAGTACTGGTGCAAGTGGAATGGCACCAGCTGCAACCTCAGGTCTTCTTCTGATCAAAGACAGCCAGGGCCAGACGTTACCTGTGACACTGACAACAAGACAGTTATCCTAAGCTTTGACTCGGTGGCAAAGACAGACGAAGGATGGTACTGGTGTGGAGTGAAGCGCAACGGCATCTTTGGGGAAACCATGGCAGTGTACTTGCAGGTGACTGGAGGTGAGCTCCAAGGCAAAGGCAGGCAGGGGCTTTCCTGCTTGTCCGGCTGCGAATCTTGCTGCCTTCTGCCGAGAGAAAAGTCCTTTCCAAAGCCACTAGGTTGCAGCACCTCAAAACAGAAGTGCTCCGGCCTCCCAGACTAGGTGCCAACATCACCCTGGTTTTGCACTACTGTCATAGATGTTTTCATCCACTCACTGGCTTTTGCTTCCCCCAGTCATAAAAAAACCTCAACAGTCTAAAAATCACTTCCTTCCACACTATTTTTACTTTTTAACCCTGTTCTTACCTATTATTGCTATTGCAATTTGTGGCATCATTTAGTTTAGGCAACATCTGACACCTGCCAGGTGAAGGACTGCAAGTAGTTCACAGCTGCATCTTGCTCCAGGGAGGTTGTTATCTCAATAAACAGGGAAACAGCGGGGAGCAGGAGAGGAAGGGCTATCACCAACAGCAAGGGGCTCAGTCTCAGCTTTGGTGCAGCATTTTGGAATTAAGATGTTTTTCTCAGGGAGGAATATTGTTAGAAGCAGCAAACAAGCATAGCACTAGATATCCCACATGCAACCGTCCTAAGTGGATGATGGTCAAAGTGCAAACAGAAAGAAACAGCCTCATTTCATTGCCTTTGGTGGGCAAAGAGCTAGAAATAAAAGCAAACCAAGTATTCAAAGTTTGCTCTGGAAATACTCGAGGCAGAACTTAGAAATGCAAGACTTTTTCAAATGTGTATAGGCAGAGAGAGCCCACTTGAGATTTTTGCAATAAGTTATTTGGAATGAGATCATCTCAGATCTCTAAACCCCATTTTAAAGAGCCTCTCATGTACAGCCAAAACCCACTGCAGCTCCACGTGCCCCAAAAACACCCAACTGCTTTTTGTGTCACCATCTCCGTGCTGCTGTTCATGCGACTAACCGCCCTTCTTCCCTGGGATGTACAGGAAGCGATGCCGGCCGCAGCCTCGAGCTCCTCAATGCTGAGCCCCCCAGCCACGCCGAGCCCCCCAGCCACGCCGAGCCCCCCAGCAACGACGAGCCCGGCTTTATTCCCCAAGGAAGAGCCAACAGTGATGCTGGGGTGCACAGCGCAGCTGCCTCCGAAAGGTTTGTTCTCTCCAAGCCTCTGACATTTAACATTTTTTGTGAGGTTTGTATTAACCCATTGGTGGTACTGTGTTTGCACCCTGCATGTGTGGTGTAGCAACAACAACAAAAAAATCTTGTCCCCAAAGAATTTAGCTCAAAACATCAGGAGAAAAGATTAAAAAAAGTTACAGCAAAAGGCAAGATGACTTGAAATTAATCTCTAGCTCCAGAAAATACAGTCCCAGAAGGGAATGATTAGAGATTCCAGGTCCAGAAAAACTAATTGAAAATACTTCTGTCAAGATTAGAGAGCTTTCCTTTGCACATTTGTAACCAAGCTGCTGATGCAGCTGTTTTGGCACAAGCTCTGTCCTACGCTTTAATTTGGTTTTTATTTTATTATATGTGCTAGGATCCAGTTCATTAATTGAACTGCATCATGCTCACTCACCTTTACCATCCTATACAGATTTTAGCTGCTGGACACTCATATACATTATTCAGTCTTGAGCAATTAAAAAAATATTTCACAGCTTAGTGATATATCTTTCCCTCCATTCCAGCTCCGACCAAAGCCATGGCTCCAACACACTTGTTCTGATCGCAGCCCCTGTTGGTGCCGTGCTCCTCATCCTCGCAACAGCTTTTGCCGTTTTTAAATACCGGCAGCTGAAGAGATCGGGTGAGTCCCTGCCTTTTCCAGGCTCTCGGGAAATGTCGGCAGTACCGAAGTGAAGGCGATACCTTGTGCGTGCCACAGTCTCTGCTGGGCTGAGCTGCTCCCCTGGTACCCCACCATGCGATGAGCAGACAAGGGACCCTGCCTCTCCCACTGACCCATCCTTACGGCTCCAACACCCAGCGCACAGGGTGCCCGGGCTGAGACAGAGACCACCCCTCCGCGGGCTTCGCACATTGCATTGCACGGCCTCTCCTTGAGGGGAGGCGGTTCAGATGTTGATGTGCTTGCACCCACTCTGAGCGAGGGTTATCTCCCTTTTAACAGACCTGGTGTCCGTTGGGAGCTACAGGACAAACATCAGCATGTCGGACTTCGAGAGCGTGAAGGCGTACAGCGCAAGCAATAACGCCTGCGTGAAGGAGAGCCAGGAGACTCAGATAGGAGGGGACGGTAGGTTGCTGACTGAGGGGCTGCCCTCCATCCCCAGCCCCGGGGTGAGGGGTACCAGGGAAGGCTTTGCAGAAGGACCCTACAAAAGCCATAGGAATACCTGCCTGCCGATGGCCCCCACACCCTAACACCTCCCTTTCTCTCCCAGCAGAGCTCATCACCACCGCGGCCGCCCCAGAAAGTGCTGCTGAGACCAAGAAGGCGAAAAGGGTAAGAGAAGGCAGGAGAGAGCCCACTGACCTGGGAGGCACCGCCGCAGCCCTCCAGCTTCTACCAAAGGAGCTGCCCTCTCCCAGGGGCCTTATTTATACCCAGGTGCTCTCCATCTTACCTGGATCTGGCCACCTGCCACAGATCAGCCTCAATTGGGGGATCTTAACCCTTTCCTAACCCCATGTCTTAGCAGAGGCAAGAACAGCAGTCGCCTTGCTATAAACAGTACACCAAGTCCGGCCCAGGTAGCATCAGGAAGGCTGGGGTTGGGTCGTTACCGTAAATATGAAACCCTGGGATAAGCAGATGGCCAGAAGCCAGAGCACATCCCGCCTCCCAGCCTTCCCCTGACGTGGGCAGTGGTTCAGGGGGCAGAGGCAGGCGGGGGGGCTCTGCCGTGGCGACGGCTGTGACTTGTTCCTGTGGCCCCAGCAAGCCCCTGCCTTCCCCTGCCCTTGGGTACAACCATGGCCGAGGGGCACCACGCAGCAGTGACTGAAGGTGCCAGACACAAGCCCTTCTTTTTAAAAGTCCCTAACCAAAGGTAATACGTAGGTGCTGTAAGCGCAAAGAGCAGAACAGGAGCAATAAAGGAAGCTATGAGGAAGCCAGTAAAAGCTAGCAGCTTTAGGGCAGGTGAGCTGGGTGCCAACATGCAGGGACAGGCATGCCACAGAGTCCCAAACCCACAAACTTTTGTGGTCTTCCCCGGGCTGAGCTAAGGTGTGATGCTCTCGCATCAGCACCGAAGTGACCCACCGGATTGTCCCACTCATCCAGTCTGCTCGTATCACCCCGAGAAGCTCGCGGCCCACGACACGCTGCCCTTTCCCCTGCCATGTGCTGCTGTCCATCCCCGACCACCTAACAGCGTCCCCCCGTCCTTCCCCAGAGCTCCAAGGAGGATGCTGACCTCGCCTACTCCGCCTTCCTCCTCACCTCCGGCAGCATCGCACAGGGCGGCTCTGGGGGGGACAGCGCTGCCCCAGACGTGTCCCCCTCGACCTGGGAGGGCCAGATCTGAAGGCGAGGGACCGAGAGGCGGCAGCGACTGGGACCGGCTCTACTTTGAGGATCAGAGCAAGACATCAGCAGGCAGCTCTGTTTATTGCTACCACAATTTGCTATAGCTTGACCTTTTTTTGCTTAAATTCAGCTTTGAGCAGTGATTTAGGAGGAATCGTTGGATGCCAAACGGGGTGGTTGGGCTGGGGGTGCAGGTCTGAGCGAGCAGGGTGGACTGGGGAAT
>NW_009610046.1:30663-32101 GCF_000690535.1 Cariama cristata
TGCGCCCCCCGCCGGCCCCAGCCCCACCAGTGCCCTTCCAACACAGTGGGCTCTCAAAGCCCAGAAGGCACATTTAAAAAAATCTCATTTTCTTTTAAAGGCAGCTGAAAAACCCTCTAGAACAACGTCTCGCGCTTTTAATTCCTCTAAGCTTTCTCACCCAGAGGGCAGTACCTGCAGACCAGACATGGTCTGAAGTGTTTTTATGCATAAGCAATAAAGAATAGCACTGGCTTTCAGCAGACCAGGGGGACTCGCAGTCCGTGGGAGGGCTGGGGGAGAGCACACCCAAAGAGGTGCAGGAAGGGTGCATTTGGGGGGCAGGGGGCTTTCTCCTCCCTTTACTGCAGCATTACAGCATCACATTTGGTGTTGCAAATGGCACAGGATGGCAGAAGCAGCCCAAAATTAATGGAGGTAAACAGGAAATATTTTGAGTAATATTTCACATATACATTTTCGTCAAAAAAACACAGCATGACGTTAATTAGTATGACAACCCATTAGCAGCCTATATAGCTGATTAGGCAATAGGCACCGCTGTTCCCTGGCACTGGCATCCTTTTGCATAGTGCAGACCAAATTCCCCAGAGCAGGTGAACCAACAATCTCCCCTTTCTGACTTGGAGTCAGAACAACTGAGCCCAATCCGTGCAGCCACCCCACTGAGCGTGGCATTGAAAACCCACCCTTTGCTTAATAAACCTGAGCCACACATCACTCACACATTTTCCCTGGCTGACTTAATGTTTATCGAGGCAGAAACGAGGATATCTGCAATTAAATGTTGTCTCTTGGTCTTATTTTTTAGAGTGGGTGACTAAACAGAGAAAAGCAATTTATTGATGCATGGATTTCCAAACAGCAGCACGAGACTGCTGTCTGTCAGTGAGATGCAGGTACAGAAGGCTGAATACCCCGCAGATAGAGCAATGTAGGAAGCAGCAATGATGAAGAAGTTGCGACAAAGCGGAGAAGCAATTTTCCCTGAAAACACCAGGAACTGGTGCCTGCCTGGCAGAGAGAGGGTCTTCAGAGGGGTCTGATGGGGCCAGAGCTGTTCGGGAGAGAAGGGGCAGAAACTGCACAGACAAATTCAAATTCCTGAGCCTGTGGTGGTTGTGTGCAGCTCTGACAGCAAGCCATAAAATATAAAGAATGAGGAGCATCACCCTGGCTAGGGTCTGACCTGATGGTGTTACAGTAACACCACAAGTATATTTCTCTTTTAGTAAATATTAGCTATGCATTAAAACGAAAACAATGTGGTAGGTCAGCAAGGTGCTGGTCAATGGCAGTTTGCCTTAGCCTACAGACGCTGAGTTTTCATCAAGGATAAAACCCAAATTATTACTGAATCAGGGACCTCCCCACAATAAGCGCTGAGATCTTAGAATGACAGAATCAGAACGGTTTGGTTGGAAGGAACCTGAAAGCC
>NW_009610047.1:0-1087 GCF_000690535.1 Cariama cristata
AATGCTGCATGGGGTTTTTGTGGCTGAAAGGAAGTATTGCCAGGAGAATTTCTTAACAAGTCAGAGCATCCTTGCTTAACCTGTCCAAGTTTCGTGAAACAAATTTCTCAAGAGAACTCCATGTCTAGTTGTTTAACATCAACAGCTCTAAGGGTATAGAAGCCAAGAATCTGGAAAGTTAAATAAGATAGAGTAAAAAAGCTAACAGCAAGGAGTCTGTAATGCTGCTTTTCTTGACAAAGAACAAGCACCTGGCAGAGATTTCTAGCATGAGGAACTTGGTAGAAGCTATGGAGAGTGGTTTCTCTGGAGGATGATGTGATGCCCTTGGCACAGACTGTGGTGGTCCCTGGTAGCGTGCAGTAGATACTGGTGGTTTTTTCAGTCTCTGGTAATTAGAAATGACACTGCTACTACTTCTTTCTTGTAAATATTTTCAAGTTCTAGGAGTTCCACTATTATAAACTGAATGCAGGCAATTTTGCTTAAGAGTAATAATTTTATAACTGCAATGCACTATGCATAAATTGCCTAAAACCATTCTGCTACTCTTGGATTCATGGCTCACTGCTCAAAGTTTGTAAGAAGAAGAGTGACTTTGCATTGAAAACCCTTGAGAAATGCTAGTCTTCAGTTGCCTATTTGGGAATGACATTAATTACAAAACACCCAGGCAGAGTAACCACATAGAAAGCTGTTAGTAACAATAACATGAATATTCCTAAGGGCTTTTTCCACAAAACCTGCATGCTTTTGCATCAATTCAAGTTGACTAATAAGATGACAGATTGAAAGTTTCTTTTTTCCAACCCCAAAATGCAAACCCAAACATTGCTGCAAAGCTCAAAATGGTGCTCCTCTGACAGTGTCTATTTGGGCCACTTGTTCTGTCATATTTAGCCCTGTGCAGAGGCCCTGTAAGCAGGTTTACAGGGTAAGACAACTATGTCTTAGCAAACACACACAAAAGATAGCCTGTATTTAACAAGCCACATGGTTCGTTATGCTCCCCATCCCAATAAGACACTCAACGAGCGCTCACAGGCCAGGCAGGCGTTAGCCAGGAAGAGCGCGATGGAACTGCCTT
>NW_009610047.1:1118-43701 GCF_000690535.1 Cariama cristata
GGCCCAGGTGCTGGTGCTGCGTTGGCTTCCTTCAGCACCGCCTTGGTTTGTTATTTTTTAGGATTCTATACGCTTCCATTAAAGTGTTTTCCTTCTTGAATCTTTGAACTACTAATGATCCTGTCTCAGAATTCTTACCTGTCTGCAATTTTATCTTCCTTATCTCTGCTCTACAGACTTTTTCACAGCTCCTTTTCAAACTGAGCAATTACCTCGGAGGTCTGAGCCAAGGTTACGCAGCTGGGCCACGTCAGTGTGGGGCTTCCCATTGCTGGCATGCCTGGGACAAGTTTGAGGGGTACAGAGAGGGAGACCTGCACACCTTGCCTTTTGTATTCTCCACCAGGAAAAAGTCAATGAAACCAGGAATAGAAACTGTAGCAAAGACATTCTTATATGCTGAAATTTCACTTTAGAAAAGTTTCAAATGATATTTGAAAGAGTTTCTGAGGTAAAACCTTTGAGTTTTTCCTGACAACTTCCAAATGGGATAGTTTGGTGTTACACATATTACTTTGCACTAGTAATGTGATCCTGAAGTACAGGTGGAATGTGATTAAAAATATAAAAAAAAGATAAAAAACCCTCTTTTTGGCTGAATATCAGTTTGTAAACACAGTGGTCTCTTGTGCCCTCCTGGCTCGGGTTAGTCTTTAGAAAGATTATAGTAATGTCTCTTCTTCTGCAGAATTGTTTATGGAATTGAGCAATATTTTAGACCTCACACAAAATCAGAGAGTAATTTAGGTTAGAAGAGAGCTCTGGAGGTCTCTAGTCCACAACCTGCTCAAAACAGTGCAGGCTTCAAAGCTAGCTCAGGTTGCTCAGATCCTTCCCCAGTTCAGCTTTGAAAATCTGCAAGGATGATGATCACACAAAATCTCCTGGTAGGATACTCCAGTATTTGACAATGCTCACCGTGAACACTGTTTTCTCTATGTTCAGTCAGAATTTTTGTGGCAACTTGTACCTGTTGCCGCTTGTTCTTTGTAGTGTACCAAAGGAGAGTCTGGCCCCATCTCCTCTGCAATCCCCTTTAAGTAGTGGAAGATGATAGTTAAAGCCCTGCTTTGTCTTGTTTTTTTTTCAGGCTAAATAAGCCCAGCTCTTTTAACTGTATATTCTATGCCACAAGCTCCATCTCCCCTCACTTACCCATCCCTGGGCTCTCAAGTTTGTCAACATCTCTCTTGCACTGGGGAGCCCAAACGAGACACACTGATACAGAAGTGGCTCCACAGATGATCAGCAAGCAGAATAACATCCCTTGACCTGCTGACTGTGATACTGCTAATGCAGTCCAGGTTGCAGTTGGTCTTCATCTCTGGGCATATTGCTGACCCATGCTCAGCTTGATGTCCATCAGGACCACAGGGCTTTCTCTGAAAAGCTGTTTTCTAGCCATTAGGCCCCCAGCTTGACGTGGTGGATTGGTATTATGCAAGCCCAGGTGCAGGTCTTTGCACTTGCCTTTGCTGAACTTCATGAGGTTCCTGCCAGCCCATTTCTCTAGCCTATCAAGGCACCCCTGCCCTCCAGTTTATCACCCACTCACCCACCCCCTCAGTTTGTAAATCATAACAATTTCCATAAATGTTGCACTTAAGCTGTTCCCTTTCCTCAAGTGATGTCAGTAGGAGTAGGTAGTACTCCCTGATCGCAGGGGAAAAAAACCCGTCTTGGAGGTTGTGGCATATTTTTCATCTGTGCACTCACACAAATAAGTATAGGGTCTGATCTCCAGTTGTTATGCACTGCTGTTTTTCCCTCCACTGGCTTTAATTTTTGTTTTCCATTGTTTGTCTCCCCTCACTTTTGGATGCACAAGAAGAAAGTAAATGAAATCTGAACTCCTTCCAAAACAGTGAGAAATCTATAATTTACTTCAGTAGACCAGCATTCCCTTTGATATTTCACCTCTTCAGATATAAAAAGACAAACTTCAGCTGAGAAAACACAGTGAATGAAGAATACACCAGAACGTTTTATAGTTTACATTGCTAAACATAACAAAGCATAAAAAGCTTCAGAAATTATATAAAAAACACAAAAGCTTTACAATAGAATAGCTCATTTTGCACTTTATGTTCATTTTTGCTTGCAATTTGCTTAAAAGCCCTGCAGAGAGAAGCATTTATGTTTTGATAAAAATAGTTAGCATATATGTTAGTGCACTTAGATTTTGTTCGTATGGGCAATGAATTTTGAGGTTAATCTCGTCTAATTTAAATGACACTCACGTTAGGTTTTGCCAGAGAGCTGCAGAGCGAGGGATCCCATGTCTGTGAAGTAGGCACTTACCTCCCAGATTTCTTAAAAGGAGCATTATTTCCAGATGCCTTACGTTTATACCGTGTCCTCAGTTCAACTCAAACATCAGAAAGCAATTAACTGTTTTCATCCCTGCTTCTGGCTGGATGCACAGGCAGTAGCAAGCTGCCTGGTTGTCAGAACGTTTGACATGAAGGGCTAAATTTCCACTTCAGTGCATGGGATTCATCCCTCTGCCTCCTATTAACATTAATGGGGAATCCCTTCACTAAATCCCCTGCAGTACACTGAAAATCTCTTCCTGTTTATAACTCAGGGTTATGTTGTTGTTTCTCCCTGGACTGTGTCCTGAGGGGATTATTTCCATTTTTATGCCCATGCTTTCATATAAAACAGAAGAACACGATTTTAACATTTTCAGGCAGCATAATTTGCCTTTCATGAGTCTCTAAGAGCTTTAAGATGATTAATAAGTTCTAGTTCTAATTTCACTCTAAACTTGGTCACACTAAGAAACAGTTCTTCTGGCCCCCAAACAAAAAAAAAGGAATGAAGAACATCCCCTTAAATCTCTTTAGTTTTACTGCGAGCTGCTTCAAGTCCTGAAATCTCAATCTGCAGCTCATCTGGATTGACACTTTGCTAAAGTACACTATAGCTCCTGCATAGGCCATGTGTATAGGTCTTGTTTTAATGTTCTGCTGGGAACGTCAAGGAATTTTAACCCCTGGAAAGCACTCCCAGATTTCATAGCATACAAATAGTGTTTCTATTGAAGAGCTTTGCTCTGTGTGTGTATACAGTGACTTACTGACCTGTCTTTGCAGCTGGAGGTACATAATAGCAATTAAAGAGGGAGTTATTTGGACTGATGAAAGCTGGTCGCAACTGTCTCTTCAGGGTGGAGCAAAGTTGCAGCAAGAGATGAAGTTAGAAAGCTATGCAAACACTGGGGAGTAAATGCTTTAAGAAATGCCTGAAATGTCTAGCATACTCATAGAGCAAAATGAAAATGCTGTGTTCAAAGGCTGTTTATAACAGTAAAAAAAATGTGCCTAGGAACAATCCTGGGCATTGATGTCAATTGGTTCTGAGTGATGTGCATCTCTGGAAAGGAACTGTCTTACTCTTGCCTGCCTGCAAACTGCATGTGTGTTGGGGATGGTCCCTGCCATGTGCTGGTTCCTGAACCATGCCTGGGAATCATTTGTATTATACTGACTGGTTTGGGTCAGAATAGACCCAGGACGTATTTAACCCAGAACAGTCCCAGAACACACCTATTTAACCATATAAAGGATTGCACTGCTTAATTTACTGCTATAAATGTATCCATACTCTTTGCACATATATGTTTACTAGTTTAGATAACTGGCATAAGAAAAGTGGTGAAGATAGGTCAGCTCAGGCTTTATCTGAGGTAGCTGCCAAAGTGCAAACTTTTGACTCCAGAAGCTGACTCTGTATGTGGCCTTCAGCAGCACATGTTGATATTCAAATTATCCCATCCTTGTTGCTGTTGCTGTCCCTGCTGTCTAGATTAAATCTGCCACATTCATTTTATGGTGTGGACAGACCATATGTTCCTTAGAATTCAACTTCCATTTTAAAAATCATTTCAGTGTTCAGCTGCCTTAAACTTCTGAAAGTCAGCAGAGTTTCGGTCACAAAATCCTCAACAAACTCTTCTGCAAATGCTGCTCAGTGCCTTTCACAGCAGTTGGCAGCCAGGGGAGCAGTGCTGCAGCTCAGACCCGGAGGACCGTGCCTGGACCCATCCTGCTTCAGGGCAGATTCTCACTGTGTAGATCCGCAGCTTAGCCACAGATTTCCATGGTACAATAAACAGATCTCTGTGTATGAATTAGGAGCTCTCATGCCTGTTGTCAACATGCCCTTGCTCACTTATTTCTGTTTCTACCATAGCCTGGTCATACTTCAAGCAGCTTCAGCTACCTGCCTGTCACATCTGGTGCTTCTCAGGTGAGCTCTGTAGGCTGTGCCAAGCTCGGTGTTTCTAATTTGGTATGCAGACTAGCTAATTTAAGGCTATTTGGGATATGCCTACACTACTCCACAGGCACAGCATGGTGCTTAGTAGAGCCACACATCAAGAGAACAAACAGGCATGCAAACTGCTGCCTGTGCACGTTTGGATACTTACAGAAGCCCAGCTTATCATACGTAATATGTGTGTAATATACTGGTTTGGATCTGTTGGTCAGAGAAAAGGGCTTTCCCTCTCCTGTCCCAGACACCCCACCAAGAACACTTCCCACCTTCTGCACCTGTGGAAGGTCCCAGATGGGCTCAGGTCCAAACTGGTGAGATAAGCTCCACTACGTCAACATAAGCTGTAGCCTGTATTTCCCCTGGTTCAACCACAAGCTCAGGGCAGGAGATGAAGAGTAGTGCATTCATTAAAAACTTCACAGGCATATACAGGTCATCGGGAGAGAGTTGTGCCAAGGTGAAAATGTGGCTCACTCCCTGTCATTTATGAACACTACCAGGGAATCTCTAATAACTGTAAAAACCTGGGGCTCGGGATTGTGATTCTCCAAGGAAAAAAAACCCACCAGGTCTTAGTTCACTGCCCTATGAAAAGTATTACAGCTTGAGTCAGAAGGAAGAGTCCTGACAGCTGAATGGTTCACATTCATCTTCACATTCATCTTAAATATAATTTTACTGGGTATTGGCAGTTCTTCTTCTTTAAATAAAGACTGATGTAGCCTGTTGGGCAGCAAGCATACATTTTTAAATAGACAAAAGTTATCTAATAATAGAAAGTTTTGTGTATTCTTGCATGAAAATCATCTCCATGTGTCTTAACTTGAAGATCAACAAAAGACTCTAATCTTTCTCCTTCTTCATTCCAAATAAAACCTTGCATTTTGAAAAAAGGGGAGATCATGTACAGGCAATGTTTAAGCCTCAATTTAAAGGCTAAGAGAGGTAGGAGCAATTATCATATGTATTTTATCAGCTGTCATATTTATTTCAGTGAGCTTGGAGCCAGACTCATTAGATGGTGGAAAAGACTGAAGTACAATCCCCTAAAAACCAGAAAAAAACTCACACAGACCTTTCCATTTTTTGTAAGCCCATGGCATGTCAAGAATCACATTTCTGAGATTCACTGAGTATGTCCCTGCTGGCTATTAAAAGGCATTAGTAATTCTGCAATTACATTGTTCATTTATCATTGTCTTCCAGCACTTCAGAGCATAACTGTTTTTTTGCCACATGTTTCAAAGGATTCGATACCAAGTTTTTAAAAAAAAAAATAGAAGGGACGGCAGGTTTATGACAGCCATATCCGGATAATGGAATGAGTTACATCCTCAGGGAATGCTGGGAGCGCCTTTTAATTATCTACACAACCAGAATCCAACTGACTGCACTTCACTCCCTTCACATTTTTCATTTAGATTGTATATTCATTACATTCCAATAAATTACATTTGTCAATCTATTGCAAGTGATGTTTTAAATCCTGGGTGTCTGTAGCACCTATGGCTGTGTTCAGAGCGCCTGCTGTGGTGCCAAAGATGACACCTGCTATGGTATTCAGGGGATTTGAGTTGAGCTTGAGTTGACAGTCCTTGGTCAGCTCTAGTGTCAACGTGGAAACCTAAGAGGTATATCCAGGCTGTGAGATCTTATGCATGTAACAAGGTCCTTTGCCCCCTGTGCTCCTCTCATTTGTGTTTTATGCTTACAGAGGATGCAGTTTGAACAGGAGGCCTGTATTTCCCATTTTTCTTGTGCTGTGTTGAAGTAAAGAAAATAGAAGCATAGATATAGCATAAAAGGCAGGCTAGGAAAACTTTTTATTGTTTTAATACATTCTTTATTACTTGGGTTTTTAAAATTTTGTTGTGATAAAAACAGAAAGTTATTTTTTTCAGGATGTCAGTATACCCCTTGTAAGGTATCCTTTTTAAGGGATTAAATCCACCATTGAGTACTTTTTGCAGGTAAACCCTGGATGAAATTGCTTAGGGGGATAACAAAATCTCCTTTACTGGAGATCTTTAGGAACCTCTGCTAGGAACACCACAGCTTTAGCAAGCCCATCTGTGGTGAGAAACAGATAGACTGAGACCTCTTGAGGTCCCTTGTAAGTCTGTCTTACAGAAGTTTTGTATAAGTTGAAGGAAAAAAAAAACACCCAAAAGCCATAAGGAGGATACAAGATTAAAATCAGTTTTTTTCCTCTTTGGTTTAAAACTCTAGATTGCAAGCCTGGAAAAGGTCATTGGTTAGCCTACAAGTTTTAAGTGCACAAAATAAGCTTTGAGAAAGTAGCCAGAATCAAATACTGCCTTTGGAAGACTGCATAGATATTAAAAAAATCTGACTATTCCTAATGGCTCTGTTTGCAGTGGCTGGAGGATGCCTAGGGACCAAGTCAGATTTCCTAAGTTTGTCATCTTCCCTAGGGAGAGAAGTTCCTGCTTCTTTTTGTTCAAGTACTGGAGTTCTGATATTAAAACGAAATATAAATCACAGTATACAAGACAGATTTTTAAGTCCCCTTCCAACTTGCAAAACGAATGTAGCTTTTTACAACACTGACAGTGAAGTATCCACGTAAGGACAATGGATTCAGCATCTCACAGAAGAGGAACATTTTCTATTTTTTCAAAGGTATATAATACAAGGCTCTCCACTGATTGTCAAAGCTACATCCTTGCATGCATTATGCTTGCTTCAGCTGTTTCCAGAATTATTTAATGACTAAAATTTACTTACTTTACTTCATTAAAATACTGGAAATAAGGGCAACAAGCTCAGAGAAACGTTGTCAGTGCTCACTGCCTGTGCTTCTATCTCTTTCTCTGCATGCTTGAGTGAGCTAAGCTTGTTCCCTCTGTTTGTTGCCATTGTTTGTGCTGTGTTTTGGTGGACATCTGGACCAGGGGGAAAAAAGGATAGAAGAAAGAGAGGGAAAACAGGTCATAGCTGAATAAAGGAAATCTGTGAAACAATAGCATATGAAGTAACAGTGAATTACATGCTAATTAATTTTCCCTGTATGTTTTAGCTTTATAGCATAGTATATATTATAACATCTGTCTAGATATATTATCCCCATCACTATAATAGTGATGATGTTACAAACATTTAAAAATAGGAATAACTATGGAAAGTTGTTTCTGGCAAAGATATGCTCAGTGGAAGTTTGGAAAACAGTCAATAATTCAGGCTTTATGGCCCACATCTGACAAGGAAAACCTATAGCACAAACAGTGATATAATGACATTTCTAGAAGGTCAGGTGTTCCCACGGGCTGCTTAAATGAGTTCTAGCTCAGATTTGGAGAGAAAGCCCAGTCTTGAAACAGGAGTGTAATTAACACCTTTGCCTTTTGCGTTCTTGCTTGTGACATAAGAACTCAGAGAACTGAAAACTCTCTCTAGATAAATAATGTACAGCATCAGATTCCATGGAGCCTCTTTCAGATGCTCATGTCCTTTGAAGAAGGAAAAAGTGCTGTTAAATAAAAATCAGGTTGCTTGTATTTATCTTGCAACGGAAGATACAAGGCAGTGGAGAACCTGACTTCTGATATTTTCTCTGTTAGAGATGAACAAATCATTCAATCTTGTTCACAGAAAGTGGAAAGAGGTGAAGTCTCTGAAGAACTCACTGAATGAATTATAAACTTCCAGTGAACAAAAGTGTGCTATGCAAATAAAGCACAATTTCTTTCTTTCTTTGCTCTTAGGTTGTTATGGACAGTTACGTAGAGGACAGAAGCAGTGTCACTGGACTGATGATCAATTTTTTTTCATGTACTTCTAGAAGCTACTATGAGTTATGCTGACACCGTCTCTTTGGGTTATTATTTCATTGGCAAATTCTGTGACACATCAGGATTTTCAAATGGTTCTGTGGAGACACATGCTACTTATAGACTCATATTTCAGAAACGGATTCATTAAAGAATGAGAAAAGCATATTTTCTTAGCATATCTTGTGCAAAACCTGTTACAGAAACTATTGATAGATGTGATAAAGGTAAGGAGCTTATGCCTGAATTTTATCCTGGGCATGCTTGCGTAGGCTTGGGAAGTTGCACAGTAAGTACTGAATGTTGGCATTTCTGTGCATCCTGCGTCATGCTCGGACAGGTTAAATATTTGGAGGTTAAATATTGGAAACATTACAAATATGGAAATAACTATATTCTTTATTTTAACTTCTCAAGGAGATGATATGCTCTGTTCCTGTACCAAAGTTCTCTGAACAGTGATGTGACACTTAAACTAAAATGTGAGCCTTCTTTGGAGATCTGAACTAGTGTGCAGGCCTTGTTCTGGCCTTTTGCCCCCAAAAGGGAGAATTTTCTCAGAGGACAGCTATAATTTTGTTAAAACATCTGAAAAATAAATTTTGAACAATGAATTTTAGCAACTTGATTTCCACTAAGTAAAGTTAGGCTTCTTTGTTTATAAAACTAAATATATAATTGTGTTCTTAGGGGAAGAATAATATTAGTAGCTAAAACCAAATGCATATTTTAATTTCACTATCCAGTAAAACATATAAGACACATTATATAAGGTTTTAATCTTCTTCTTTGTGAGTGTTCTTCTGCAATGGAGTCTTACTTCCTCCTAGCACCCTTTCATTAAAAAAGCCCTCCATACTCACAGATGGTCAGCATGACTTTTGACCAAAGAGTTTAATCAAAGGAAGATGGATAAAACCCATCCATCCATATCAGATCTAATGCCGTGAACCAAGAACTAACAGCTCAAATTTGTTTGGACTGTACAAGTATGTTAGGGCAATTATTATCCAAGCACTGTATCCAGATGACCACTATACTCCAAAGTGGATTTAGATGAAATATGTAATGTACAGTTTACAGTGCAGTGCTCACCTGTATTCACTGTTTTTAAGGCAAACAAGAGTTTGTCACTCGCACAGGGAGTTTTTCTAATGTCATTAGCATTTTGAGCAGGTTTGAATGTGACCAAGGTACCAAAAACAGCTGCATTGATAGCAGCATGCAACATTATCTCTGCTTCATTTTTGGCATACATCTATTATTTTCATATTTACAGTTGTAAAAAGCTTTTCTGTGTTTAAACAACTGTTTGATTCTGAATGTCTGAACTTGCAGCTTGAATGAGGTCAGCTGAAGAGGAGCAGTCTTTTTAAGGCGACAATAATATACTCACTGATTTGCGTGAACTCACTTCACCCATCCCAGTGATGCCAAAGAAAATATATTACTGGCTCACCTTTTTTATTTGCAGAAAATTTCAAATTGATATAATACTGGACTGAAAGTAGTTTCTATTTTGGCCATGAAAGACAAATCCTCCCAATTTTCTGCTGCAATGGGATCCCCCACCCCATAAATCCCTCACATTACCTCACTCCTTCCCACGAACCTCAGAAGTGCCTCCCTGTGCTGTGGTCCTGCAGAGCTGGCGAGATGTCCTGGTGCCAGGTGTGAGTGGAGCACTGGGAGATGGAGGAGCAAGTCCTGGAGTTGCCCTTCCCAGCCTTTGCCCCTCTCAGCAAGGGCATGGCATAGCGACATGCCATGGCAGCTGGCCTGTGCCCCAAGCCGACCTCAAAATGCAGGAGTGGGAAGTAGGGCTGGCGGCTTCTGGCTCTTCTCCCATACAGAGCCAGAAGAGACAGCCATGCCATTTTCTCCCATTTATAAGCATAGCAATCTGAAATCTATTCAGGGCCTTACCCCCACTTTTCCCTCCTGACGGTTTGCTCCAGAGTATTGCTGTTCCCATGTTTATTATCATTCTCCCATCTTACAGTCTTACCCTGCTCATGGTTTGTTTAAACCCATCTGTTCCTTGTGGTAGTATTGTCTTTCTGTCTGCCTTGCATGTCCTTCTGCCACTCTGATAAGCTTTCACCGTCATTCTTCCTGGCCTAGACTTCATCAGATCAAGTCAATCAATTATTCTAATCCCCTCTTGGATAATATGATCTTCATTCCCCTACTATCTTAGCACCTCCTTCTGCACCTTTTCCAAATTGAGTTTATCTTTTCCAATCATAATTGACAAGAAATGTATGTATTTCATGATGTGTAACCATCACTGCAATAGCACTTATATTTCTCCTCAAGCATCTTAAGATACTATTTCTCTTTATTATATGTAACCTTGCATTGATTGCACATAATTACAGTGTCAGTGACTAGACTTTCCAGAGCTTTGTGCCCGGCTCCGTTCCTGCTACAGAGTCCATCTTCTTGTGAGAGACGGCGAGGTGAAACTGTCCTGTGTCTTGCAATATTTGTCTTGACAAATAGAAAAGAATAAATGATTAAGGAGAATTGCAACTTATAATTTTCCTGGCAAACATAAAGTTCTGGTGATAAAAGTAATAAAAAAATCGATAGAAAAGAATGCATTCTAATAGCTTCCAAAAATCTCACAAACACTTTAAAGAAACTTAAATAATAATTGCAGGGGAAAATGGGGAAAAGAGGATGTAGTAAAAATGGTCTAATGATCACTTGCTAATTTGGGTTCCTCATCCCACTGGCTAATTGACCCTGTGCATATTCCTCTGTGTTAATCACCATGCATTGTATGTCATAATAGCTAAGAAGACCAGAATTTTCTTATATTGCTATTTTTAGTAGGCTTTACTGGGTAATGTTTGAATTCTTTGATAACCAGTAAAACATCTTTCTCTCAGAGGAGCTTAACATATTTTTTTTCTTGCCTGGGCAATTGTTAATTGTGTGTAACACAAGCAAAACAATGCCACCTTAACTAGTGATATTATGACATACACTTGTAAGTAATGTTATGTTTGACTTCCATGTGGAGATTATCTGAAGTTCTGAGTGAAATAGATGGACAGTGAAAAAAACATAGCTGTCTTTCAACGAGATTATTTTGCTTGATTGTCATGGCTTTTTATTCAAAACTCTGCAGAGTAACTGCAGTTTATTGGGCTCTGTAGACACATAGAGGATGTTTCAACAGACACTGGTGCAAATCTAATATTTAAATCTAGTCTTGTCTTTAGAATGACATTCTAATTTACTCAGTCTACAGTTTCCAGCTGTGTGTAGTTTGTAAGCTGGAGAAAGTATTATTGCAACTATATTCACAAAAGGTATTCCATAATGGACTTTTAAAAAATGACTGTAGTCCAGTAAAAATAATCTTTTATGAATGGTGAATCAATATGCACATAGAAGTTTGCACTAGGGGTGGATCTGTTTCTTTTTGTTTGAGAAGTCTAGTAAAACTTTAATGAGAATAAAGTGCACACCAGCAAGTTTTTCTAGGCCCAGTTTATCTTCTGCATAAAGGATGGAAACTCAGATCTGACCCTGTAGTGGAAGTGATGAACTGAAATATGGAATTAACGAGGTGATACTCAAGAAGGAGAAAGAGGTTTTGGACTATAAATCCTATGGTAATATATCTCCAAACTTTGGCCAAGCGCTCTGCTCTGGTAACTTCCTCACTGAGATAGGACTTGCTGGGAGGGCTTCTCAATAGACTAAGGAGAGACTCAGTAAGAAAAAGTGTTATCTGGTTAACTTTGAGAAGATACTTCATGAGTTAAGACCTTGGGCTGCAAAGTAACCGTTTCTTGAATACAGTGGTTTAGACTGATTGATTTTCCCTGTTTGTGAGTTTAGTGGTAGTAGTTTTTAGACTTACTAATCTCTCCCTCTCAAAGTGTCTCCTGTAGTGTCTGCAGAACTGCTTGTTTTGTTTAACCTACTCCTCCATTAATAGGGGAGGCTCAAATTCCCAGACCAGCTTCTTAGCATATGCACATATATCACATTAAACAGAGTGAATATCCACTCTCTGAGGACTCATCTTCCTTAACTGAGGTTAAATCTAAAATATCTTTGGTATTCACGGAAGAAAGCACCTTGTTGTTAACAGTTTCCTCAAGAGCTTTTCTCTAGAGCTCTAGATCAGCTACTCTCTATTATCTTTTTCAGCTTGAGCTATTCTGCAAGGTTAATAATTTTTAAAATGACCCCACAAAATACCTGTCTGGAATTCACATACACTTAATAGTATTTAATTAGAAACTGAAATAAATGTGCCAACTTTTTCACAAAAATCACCTAGGCCACTTTCTTTTTTTTAACAAATTGTTCAAGAATGGAAGAATGGTCCTGTTATGAGTGGAGACAGAAGACATGATGGGTACTCTGCTTTGTACAGAAGTTATGGCATTAATAATTAGTGGTAATGCATGAAAAAATACATAATGGTTTTTGAAGTCAGAGCACATAATGGTGCAAAAGTTCTTAACTGGGGAAGTTTTGTATGCTGTGGCGGTTGTGCTAGTGACTATACATTGGAAAATTATTACGATTTTTTCCCCTGATCAGTTCTATGTGAAGTACGAACACTTTACTTCCTAAAATTAAGCAAAAAATATTCCTCTAATTGTGTTGCTTTTGAAAGAAAACTTATGCAATGAAATGACCACGGAGAAAAAAATCTCAGTAACCATCCTTGGTGATAAAGGAATATCTCTACATAAAGTATTTCTGACAAGGCATGCTCCAGGCCAGACAGGGACCAGCTATTACCTGGGGTGTTGCCAAGCAACATTTACCTTACATTCTTAAAATTAAAATAACTTCTCTTTCATTTTGCAGAGCAATGAGGTTGAAATGGAGGGTACACACAAGCCCCTCAAATTAAAAAAAGAAGCTGGAACTTTGCAGGGTTACTTATTCTCTGTGTAATTTAGTAATGTATGAGCATTCCTGTTCTGTAGCACAAAGATTCATTTATTGTAGCCATCACTGTAATGTGTGAGCAGGTGTGTACGTCAGATGTAGCACAGCAGTTTTTCTGTATAGATTTTTTAATACCAAATTACAAATTCTGTTTTTTTGTAATCACCAAATTGTTCTGTGCTAGCACAGTTAGCTAGCACAGTTATCTTTCTATCATGTATCTCATGTTGGACAAGGATTTAAAGAGGTGATAACAGGTGGCTAACAAAGCAAAGACAAGAACAGCTGATAACTGCTTATCAGCATCATAAGACACCAGCTGCAGTCCAGAGGACCTGCTCTTTCACAGTGTTATCCAACGAAATCAACTAATGAAGTCCTTGGATGAGGGATGTGAGTTCATAAACTAGGGAAAAGTCATCTAATACCCCAGAAAATAAGGGTGTAAGGGGAAGACTTTCTCATGGCTGCTTGAGGAAGGAGAATGTAGAGCTCTACAGAGTGAAAGCTCAGATGTGGAGCTGAGAGGTGCAACAGAAATCTTTCTTACGGATTCCCTGAAAGGGACACTACACCATATTCTTTTGCTGCCTTTCTGTACTCCCTTTCTGTGAGTAGCAGGTACTGGTTTGCAGATTTCCCAGAAAAGGCTAGATGGTGCATTTACTCTACTAGACCTTGAAGAAAGACATTTTCTCGGCTTTAGAGGAACACAGGTTACGCAAGAAATTTGGGAGAGATGACATTAATGTTTAGATGTAGAAAGTTGATCTCTTATCCATTTCTAGAAGCACAAGACCAGAAAGAGATCCCAGAAAACCCCCAAAATTCAGCTGTGCATTGAGAGACTGAATTCTGGGTACAGTAGGTGGCCATATGTGAGACAGATGCTTAAGCTCCTGGGATGGAGCCAGTACAGGAGATGTACTCTAGTGAGTTATTTATCTCATCCCCCAAGGACAGTTCAGATGCCAATGTTTCATCACCTGAACAGATGTCTTTAGGCTTCTCTGTCTTTACTGATCAGTTCACTGGCCTAGTTATAGGTGGCCAAATGAAGATCTCGATCACCACTGACAATAATGAGAATTTAGACCTGTAGCATACAGGCTAATATCTATGTCATAGACACCTGATGATGTCTGAATCTTAAGCCTAATGGTTCCCAGAGATGATAATTCAGTTGTCTCAATATTGGTACCCACTCCAGTACCAGCTCTTTGGAGATACCTGTCTGGCTGCTAGGTGCCATTCGTGGAGGACACAGCCCTACACTCACTCCCCTGCCATTTCTACCAGCACATCTTGGACATTACATGATTTCTAAAATGGTGCTGGATGTTTTTGTTTAGGCAGAAGTCTCCATGGCACCTGGTGCTTTGCTCCACATATACCCTGCTACCCGTTCTCTAAGGGTCCAACCAATACAATTGTAAAGCAAATGGTGGGATTCATCTTATCAAATTTCAGAGGCTCAAAGTGTAGGAGTGGGTTTCAGTTGCCCATCATACCTATCTAGGGCCACTTCAGACACCCAGTATTATCTGAGATTTCTGCACAGTCCAGTTAGGCATGATACAGGACCTACAGAAGGACAGGTCTGGAAACAAGGTGAGATAACTTGGTAGATACAGAATAGTAATAGGCACCTGTGTTTCGGTAACTGACTCATGACCTAGGTGTCTACACCTAGGCTAGCCACCCTATTATTCTTTTATAGCCTATAGAGGGAAACAGACCCTCTAGAAGCATGGTATGTCTTATCCCAATATAAATGTCTGTTCTGCCTGTCTTGAAAGCAGACGTTCACATTGCAATTTTCTAAAGCAAGGCAAGATGAACGTGGATGGAATTTCCCACTTTGTTTCATCTTGACTGTAAAGTAAGGATACCCCTAGAAAGTGAGGCTGCATCTGCATTCTGTTTTCTCAGGAAGCACTGCTTAAGAGAAACAAACATACAGAGTGTATTCTTTTAACAGTGTCAGCACCTGTAGCTTGTTCAAACTAGGTATGCTTCCATATGAAGGTTTTTTTGACTGGTTTTGGTTCATCAGAGCATAGGCTAAGAACCTGCACAGGATATTTTTGAAGGCAACTGTAGATCTGTTTTCTTTGGTAAAGAGGAATAAACATGTCTGAAGAGGTGATAACATAGGAGTCACCTCTGATTTTCATGACTATATAAATGTTACTGTTGTGCCAAATATGCATGGGAGAGGTCAATAACCTCCAAAACAGTGAGTTAATAAAGCTTAATAGTCCAAGATAGAGTGACATTTCATCTACTGACGTTATGTCGTGCTCTCTGATCCACTGTGTTGCTTGCACTGTTGGTAAAGGTGAAAATTATTTCTGATCTCATTCATCTAAAGTTTGTTTCTGTGATGGTGTTTAAGTAAGCCTCATTAGTGAGACATGAGGTGTGAATAACTGTAGTGTGTTTTTATACAGTAGATGGCAGGATTTCCAGGTGTGAAAGGTTTGTATTGCCTGAATATCATAGAATCATAGAATATCTCAAGTTGGAAGGGACCCATAAGGATCATCAAGTCCAACTCCCTGCTCCTCGCCAGACTACCTAAAACTAAACCGTACAACTAAGAGTGTTGTCCAGAACCTCCTTGAACTCTGACAGGCTTGGTGCCATGACCACTTCCCTGGGAAGCCTGTTCCAGTGACTGACCACACTAATTTTTCCTTAGATACAGACAACACAGCCATAACTGCATGAGCAGATGTGATTTCCCACAATAACTTCTCAGTTCTGTCAGTTTTCTTCAGAGCCTTACAGAAAGCAATCTGAGGTTAACCTCTTTTCATTTGTGAAGCTAAGGAGAACATTTCTACCCTGACAGAAGTAGTTAAAGTATATGAGGGACTTTCATGACCTTCTCTGATTATAAACTGAAGATCAATACCACATTTTGTTTCCCATACAGCTGAGAGGGAAACTCCAGACACATCCCAATTGGGAACAGGATCCTAAAAGGGAAAAATGGTGGGAAAGGAGTGTTAGTGTACCAAAAGTTGAGAGGTACCATTACAAAGCAGCTAATAGAGGAGATATAATGAAATCATTATTTCTAAGAAAGCTTCCATCCAATAATAACAGAAAAAATCTCTTGAAATTGTTTTTTGTGCTATGAAGACTGATGCATAGGACTGATTCTCTTACAATTTATCTGAAATGTCTTCTCAGTCTGATTCATAAAATGCACTACATTCTTTGAGTTGAGATGAGACTCTGAGTCTTAGTTAACGACACTGCATCTTGTTTAGAAACTTCCTGGGGAGGACAGCTCCCTTATAGTTTATTTATATGTTCCTGTTTTTTCTCATTGTCCTATCTTGTCTTCATGGTTTTAATGAAACACTTGGGTGCCCGGTAGAGATAATAAAATGTATGACATTTGCAAATGCCAGTTTAATAAACATCTCCAGAGACCCTGTGTATTGTCATTGGCTTGACTGAGCATTAGAAGAATGAAATGCAACTGTTCCTTTCCAGTTACAGCTTATGAACAGGTATAGCCTATAAATAGTTGATCCACTGTTCTGCTGACTGTCAGGAAATACAGTGTAACTGGCTAGATAGTTTCCTTCTTCACCATAATTCCTGTTGCTTAATCTTACAGAAACATACATTTAAAGTTCACCTGTCTTTTCTGATTATTTCTTCCAAGTACTGTAGGTTTTTTCACTTGGCTTTCATAAATCTTAATTTTAAATACAGAGATCTTTTTGGCAGTTAAGTTTCTGTTTATTTTCATTAAAAAGTAAATTGCAGTTTTCTTCTGTTCCTAAATCTACTTTTCTTTATTTTTTCTTGTATCTCTCTGACAGCACCAGAATAAGACTTGTCTTCTCCAGACTGGGCTGTTCAGGAGTAGGCGTAAGCAGGACAGTCCCTTCTGCAGGCTGCAAGAAAGAGACCCAGCTTCTCAGGGTGCATTAATGTCATTCCTTGGGCTGCAAAGCTAATTATAACTTCCTAGAGGAGAACACTACAGACTGAAAAGCCAAAGCTGCTGATCAAGATAAACAGTGTTGTGGTATTTTTAATAGACAGTACTGCAAATCACCGACCTTTTGCAAAACAGTTGCTGTCGAATACCTACAGAGGCAAGAGGAACTGTTGGAGTGCTGAGGGAGAAGGAATTTCCACGGCTTCCTTCTGATGGATATACTACAGTGTTGCTGTCAATGTGAACTTCCTGGAAGAGGAATGTGAGATGTAACAGCTTTTGCAGTTTGACATTCAGGAATGTATGCCAGGTGGTGGAGAAATAAATGTGAATGAAACACTGGAGATCAGTAAGCATGAAGGAACCTGTCATTCAATACAAGGGAGTAGTAAAAATCATAAGACACAGAACTAATGTTGGAAAGAAAGCAAACGAACCTAGGGAAATAATGCATAACCAAAGTGCCAATAAAAAGAGGAATGATCTCAGATGCTATTCCCCTTCATGCTACTGTAAAAATATTATTCTGATCAAGCCTCTGACATCCTTTTAAAGCACAAAAGGTAACTATCGTTACCCATAATTCACAGAGAGAGAAATGGAGCAGAGAGATTAGATGACCAAGGACAGCAGCAGAAGACATTGACTGGGGGGAACAAGCTTGTAACTCAGAATTCTTGGGTTCCCATCAGATCAAACCCTCTTATGTCTGAAAAACAAAACAGAGAAAGATTTTAAAAGACTGCTGGAGATAGTGACGAGCATTTCCTAACACCTGAGTCCCTGTTGTAGAAGACCTGCTTGTGGGTTTTTTGCATAATTTCCTGTTGACAGGTGTGTTTCTGTTCAACCTAACACTTTTTTTGAGAATGTATCAGTTAGATAATCAGGAACAAAGAAGTAAAAGGAAGACACAGACCTTGCTTTTGCTGTTTTATTAATCATAGTCTGTCAGCTGCACAAAATTTCATCATACTATTCAACTTCCCAGGTTGGACTGAATGTTGGAAAAAGCAAGGTCAATGCCATTGACCTCAAAGACTTCACAGCCAAAAAAACTGTCGGGATTTTCCCGCCACACGTAGAAAAATAGTCCTTCATGAGAATATGTGTTGGTGGAAATGGGGAAAAATTTTACTATGAAGTCTCTGGCTAAATCCAGAAAGGATGATTGGCAAAAAAAAAGTTATTGTTATGTCATATTAATTATATCAAATGTTCTGTCTTTGAAAAAGTCCCGCACCCTATTGCTGTGGTGCAAAGAAAATTTGGGAAATAACAACTTTTTCCAGGAACCTGCCTTGAGTATACTGAGTCAAAACAGTAAATTCAGGGAAAGAATGGAAAACCCTGTATTTTAGACTCCTGACTCTGACCTGTGAACTGCCCACCTAGAAGTGCTTTTGACTTTTATTGATCATCCAAGTTAGCTGATACAGTTTGGTTTGGTTTTGGTTTTTTTTTTTTTTTTTAATTATTATTATCTGATTAAGCAGTTACATTCCATTCTATTTGTTAAGTGGGGTGATCTGTTTCCATCCTATTGCAAGCTTTGTGGTTCCCTTGCAATATCCTCTGATGAAAAGGGCAAACAGGAACACAGAACTCTGTAAGTTTTCCATATTAGCAAAATCCATCAGTTCACAGAGAGCAAGTAAAAATGTCTGGAATAGATTGTGTCTAAGCAGACTAATTTATATGTATGTTTTAATGTTTTGTAGCTTTTTGCAGCATTTCTCTTTAGAAAAGCAAATAGCTTTCTTTTGCCTATGGAATGAATGTAATGATTATACTCAAGAGTTGAAAAGCCTGGGTAATTAAATTGCATCTGATTTGAATGGTTTCTTATATGATGAGCTGAATCTTACAAAGCTGGGATGAAGAAACTCTCAGCAAAGCAGGTTCGACAGCTTTCTTACTGCTAAAGAAGAGGAAAAACCCCGCAGAAGAAGTTCCCCTTAAATTCAAAGAGGCAATGAAATCTGGATGTATCCTCAGTACCTTTCCAAAAGGTTACCTTGTGTACAGATAATGCCCCAGGGCAACAGAGTGCACAGCAAACTAAAGCAGAATCATGGCTAATAAGAGTAACTATTTGAGGCTTAAAAACAAGAGCCTTGGGTATATCCAAAGGTTTGGTTTGTGGGGAATGAACTAGGAACCAGTGATACAGATCTTGGAAAGACTGGAAAATATGACAGTCTTATGGAGAAAAGCTAAGTAGTCTGGTTGGAAACGCTGCAGTTGCCTGCTGCAATGAAGCTGACTGTGGCAATGCGTCTCTTAGGATCTCGGTGAAGTGTCCCTCATCCTCAGGACAACGGTGAGTCAGAAGACAATAGCCAAAACTACTAGAAATCTCACCCCTCTCAAATGGACCTGCACACATGCTCCAGCACCCACAAACAAAGAAACAGAAAGGAGAAAACCACAAAAGATGAATAAGAATTCAAAGTTCAGTCTTGGTTATATTTGACTGTCAATGAAGCAGCTGTGCAAGACGACCCTGTGCAAGGTGGTTGAGGCAGTTCTTTAGCTCAAAAACTAGGAAAGACTGCTCTTATGTTTATGAAGCAGATATTGACCACATTAGTAAAGTACAATATATTCTTCAGGTGGGAGAAGAGCACAGTTTGTGAATAGTTAGCAGCAAGGCAAGGATAGGAAATATTGCCAAAAGCCATAGGACCTGTTCAGCATTGACAGTGTTAAAAGCTGTTGATGCAAGCAATGTGCTGGTTTTGCCAAAATCTGCTTAGGACATCACAAATTACAGTCTCTAGTGTGCATTGATTCATATTTCTAGCTTCCCCACCAAATCAAATGAACTGTAATTAGAATTTTTTTTTAGCTGCTCACTGTTCATCTGCTAAGAAAGCTTAAAATGATTTTCTACTTTTGTGTGAAGATAGTGCTTGTGTGTTCTCAAGGGCTAAATAGAGATGAACCTGTGCTGGCGAAACCAAGTTACTCCCAACCACAGAGGTGCTCTGCACTTTGGATTAAGATTCCAGTTTGTTTAGAATTTTGAAATAAGCAACTGTTTCATTTTAATCTTTGTCTGTCACCCCTGAAGCATGGCTGTAAAATGAGTTCCAGTTACACTGGTGAGAAGCTATAGAACAACTTAAGGGACCATATAATTCGATTAGTTTGGGACTTACAAGGATCACCACATTCACATACTTACAATTCTTTGCTATTTTTTACTAATTCTCAATGGCTATTTTCAAATAAAAGTATAAGATCAATACAAAATTTCTATTCCAAAAGAGCAGCTGGCACACAAATCATCATGTTGCATCATCCAATTGGTTCATCATGCTTAATATAACCTGCATTGCAGTGCTTTTTATCAACTATTTCAAAAGCAAAGTATATATTTTCCTGGTTTTGAATATACAGCACTGTGTCCAGAGGAAATTTTGTCTATAAATTCTGCTTCTCTCTAGTACTCATATTCAAAACAAAACAATTTATCCAAAGGAGACAATATGAGATGAGAAGGACATGTATCATGACTTCATTACTTTAATGTGTTATGAGTTTGTGAGGGAAAGGTTATTGAAATATGCTTTACTAAGACCCAGATGTCCAGTTTAAAATTTTAGCAGTGCTGTTATAGCTGCACAGTGAACACCTGGATTGAGAAAGAACTGGAGATGAAAATGGATGATGCTGTTTTAACTCCTAACCTACTCACAAGGGCACAAAACTCAATAGGGTTTGCCCACGGTGTCTCTGTAGCAGGCAAAAGCTGTAAGAAGCATTTATTTTAGTTACTTTGTTTGGAGCAAAATGTGCTTTTCAAGAATATCTCTAGATTGTCCCTATTTACCTCGATTTAGTTCATACCCTGGAACAATACAAGTGTGCAATCTTAATTCCTGCCAAGTGAAACTAAAATAAAGAACGCTCACCTGCTAAATGTTAATGTGCCTTCAGCTCAGAGGAACAGTTAAACTGAAGGGCCCCCTTCTGAAATGGATATAGTGGGGTTGTCAAGTGCTCGGTATCAACTGTCTCTCTACAGGTCTTCTCCTACTGCACTGCACTGCTTGCTAATGAATCCACAGTCACAGACCTTGTCAGGGAATGGCCAAGGATGAGGAATAAGAAAAAAAAGAAACTGGAGGTTTCCTAAAGTTCCCTAGGATTTCAAAGTCCATAATGCACTTGGTACAATGAAATACCCTCAAAAAAATTAAAAGGATGAGATATTAAACAATGTGAATCTTATTTGATTGAGGTGGAAGGCTGGATAGCTGTTTAGTGCTGCAAGAGTAGAAAAGCATTTTGAGGTGACTGAAAGAGTTAATGTTGGGGGTGTGAATTAAAAAGAAATCAAAACAAATAACTAAAAATAATTTCACGGTCAAGCTACAGCACAAATTGTGCATGTCAATAGGTTAAACATGGCTGAGCATGGTTTCTCCTTCCTAGATATGCCTACTGGTCATCAAGAAGAAATCTCATTAAAAACATTATTTATTTATATGAGGAACTGAGTTCCTGAAGCAAAATGGAACTGAAGAAAGTTTTGCAAGTATAACAAAAGATATATTAGATAGCATTTGTTTGAACTTGGGAGTCAAATATTCCCAGCATTAGGTGTCCTTGGGCTTCCTTAAAAAGTGTGGAACAGTTAAGGTCTTGGGGTAAATGAGACAGCGACCAGTGCCTGGGCTTGAGTTGTGTCTGATCTCCAGGAACAAAGTTTACTTGGTATCCTTAGGAACACAAAGTATTTCACTGTGGTTAACTTAAAGAAGAGGTTGATCAAAATAAATCCGCTCTCATACGGGAATTTAAGAAATTAATTCTTAGAATTTGCAACAGTTGAATAACACAGGCACTCCCGTAGGCACTGGGGAGCGTGGTGCATAAATGTCCAAGCTGGCTTTACACAGAATCAGATCTTACCTACTAGTTTGGGTTTAGCACCTTGTGAATATAAATATACCGCTTAACTTGGGACCTGAGTCAAGAATTAATGATATGACCTCTCTGCAGGCTACCAGCTCTGGCACAGCACTGCACTAACACAGCGATGCGGCTGTCAGACCAGAACCAGTACCACACCTCACTCCATCTCCCTGAAAGACTCACCTTTGTGAAAAGCAGTAGGCAGCTGGAAGTAGCTTGTTTTGGTCTCCTCCCATCTTCTCAGGGCACAGTTTGAACCATTAATGAACCTAGACCTTCTGTGGAAAGAGGTAGATGTCTCTACCCCATAGGACTTATGTATTCCTCTTGCCTTCGTCAGTGCCAGACTTCTAGTAAGAAACCTAAAATTATTGTTTTCTAACTCTTTATGAGTGCCTTTCTTCACTTAATCATCATGGCCATGTAAGTTTGTACTGAACTCCCATTGTGCAGAAGAAAGACAGGATATAATTCAACGGTATCTTGATCTTCTAGGCTCCTGCAACTTCCTCTCCACAACTCCCACAGAAGGTGCTAATAATTGATATACTATTTTCGGTGGGTATTGTACATTTAATATTTTATGAGCTGAGATAAAAAGTATCAGGTTTTTGAATTTTTGCTCTTTATCTTGTGGAGAGGGTCAGGGGACTTGCTTTGATGCTCTGGCACTTGTCAGCTTCTTATGATTCTTAGCATCAAGTCTCAGATTTGTAATCCAAATCTTTTGCCACAAACCCTTTCATGCACTGGGCTTATGAAAGAGTCTAGTAATGCTCCATACCCTGTCTGTTGCTCCCACTTTGCCTTTCTCCTTCCTTTCACTAACTGGGCACACAGTTTTCCTTGTCTCCTTCCAGTCAACCATAGTTCCTCTCCTTCATATGTTGTCACTTCTTTCCATTTCCCTCCTGCTCAGCTCCTCTGCTCACCTCCCATGGTCATCTTAGTTCACTTCCCTGTTCCCTGTCACTCCTTGTTGTCTGCTACACCTTCCCACTTACCAAAAAAGGGTTTTTTGTGGAGAATATGAAATGGCTGTAGGCTTAGATGTTGCCTTAAGTGATGCTTTAATACTGTGAGACTAGTGTTTGTTGACACATGCAGTTTTCCCAGTCCCCCAAATTAGCACACCCTTCTCCCCCCCGAATTCCTATATACATTTAAGATTTTCTTTACATGTACACATGCTTAGTTTTTACCTTTTTTCTTTCTGGAATACAACTTCAGATATTCAAATATGTTCTCAACCAAAGGCAAGAAATATGCCAATAAAAAGAATAGTAGATTCTCACTTGATTGCTTAACTGTAGGAACAGGACTTTAAGACAATTCCCACTATTGTAAAAATTATGATAATATTTCAAATCTGGCAATGTGGCTAAAGCATTGAGCACATGTAACTATTTGTTCATTTCTTTTCTTTACTTAGGGAAATAGGATGAATATAGTTGAAACATCTTAAATGTAAGACAGAGAGAAATTTCAGCTGAGACATAAGCCTTAGCTCTGATTGCCCTGTGTGCATCTTGAAATGCCTCTTGAATATGAAGTGACCATTGCTCCTGTTGCCATGTTAATGTGACATGCAGACAGAGCACTTCCTAGCAACATGGCAACACTTCTCTACTATCTCATATAAAGATTAAAAATATTTTTCTTATGAAAGCGACTTTGATGTTTGGATGCTATTTTTATTACTATTCATCAGCTTCTTTTCATACTGATTACACTTTTTAGTTAATATATACAAAAACTGTTTCCAGGCAAGTAGTAATTAAAGCTATCTTTATGGACAAATAGGAGAACAGAAAGAAAAACAGTCTGAGTATAGAGTTTTGCCTTTAACCCTTTCATACACAACTGGGAAATGGCTTCAAGGTTTCATAAGGAAAATTTAATAACAATTCTTTGTGCCGCTTTATTATCTGAGGCACGTTAACATCAACTGATTACAATACCCTAACAATGGAAGTAAATCAGAATTAATATCCCTATTTAAGTGGAGGGAAACAGCTAAGTCATCACAAAAAACATGGTTTCAGTTGTTTCAGGAACATATTCTGCTCTTTAGATTAAAGAACAAAAGAGGCTGTGAAGGCAGTTCCTAAACCACATAACTTTACGTATTCTTCTGTCACCAATGAAATTATAACACAAATTTGAAATACTGAAAATGTTGCCGCTCAAAAACAGGAATGGCTCTGAAGTGAGATTTTTGGTGCTGTTCAAAGCAGAAATTCTGCTTGCTTTAGATAATTTAATGTCTCAGTCTTCTGTAACTGCCTTTTAAATTTTCAGCCTGGTTTTGTGAGGAAATGTTGGTTAACAAAATTTTGGCAAGTGTCTGTGTGTGATCTGGACAACTCTTAAACTACAGATCAAATTCATTCATGCTGGCAGATGGGAAGAGTTGCCTATAGTTATGAAAACAGGAAATCAAATGAAGAATAGAATGACTTTAGTTTGTTTGCTCATGGGAGAAAGGCTAAAAAAAGTCCTCACCTCCGTTATTTTCTCATCAGAGAATCAATATATGCTTTGCTATATCATTTGTTCACAGTTTTACTTCAGTGTGTTTTTTCCACATCACTTGTTTATCCTGTGCCTTTCAGCCCTTGCATGGGTATGCATAAATATGATTCAACACACTATCTTTATTCATCAATGAGCACATCATTAGGTCACATTGAATTTACTAGGACTTACTTACAGGGTATCTTGAATTAGGGGGGGTAAAAAGGATACAAAAAGAAGGGAGCTATTTGCCTCTCCTTTGTGCTCCGGAGTGACATGCAATCCAGGTTGGCAATGGCTTTGCTCCAAAGCTACACACGAGGATGGCTTGTTAGGGCGAGATTGCCACACTTGCTTTCAGTAAGTTAATGTGGACACTCAAAGTGATTCCAGCCATGGCAGCAGCCAGATTTACCCTGTATGTGTGTGACTTCTTGATGCCATGGCTGGATTGCTTTGGGCAAATTGGTTTGGACAATTAGACTTGCCTAGAATAGGCCAGTCTTATGAGACTTGGACAGTCTGGTTTTTTTTTAGACAGGTTGTTATGGTTGACTGTGAGTTTGCCTTGTTTTTATACTGCTGCTTACATTTAGATCAGTAAATCACCTACAGTGGGCAGATCGTTACTGCAAGTTGACAGAGAACCTTGAAATGAGATGCTTGAATTTAAATGCTGCCAGTGTTTCAAGACTTGAGGGTATTCACTAGAGATAAAATGGAAACATAGATAAAATATAAAACCTTTGCAATCACCCGTTCTTGAGTGGAAAACAATACTTTTAATGAAGGGTTTAGTCTTTAATTCAGTTGTACAGCTAAACCCCAAATCAAGAAAAATCTTAAAAGAACTTAGCCTTGATCCAGACTATCTGAATTACATGAAGGCTATGCATGTGTTTAAGGATTTTGTTGTAACGGAACAACAGCATGCAGTAGGATTGGGCCAATATTTCTCCAGACGACAAATGCAAGATGCATCTTGGCAAGGTCATGATGTAAAAATTAAACCTCAACAAGTTTTGCTAACCAAATGAGATTAAACTAGAGAGTGGAAACAGAACCCAGCTATATTTGATATGTGTCAACATATTATGAATCTGTGAGAAATGCAAGTACGTGCTAGGACTGTGTGTGGCCACATGAAATAGGCCAGGCAATTTGAATAATTTATTTAATTTACAAAAACTGGTGAAATGGTGGATGATTATGATTTGATTATATTTTTTATTTGATGTATCAATTATTGCTTTAAATTATTGAATAAATAAACAATCAGCTGAAAGCCTTTAACATATTTAAGACTACTTCTAGATCTACTTTTTCTACTTTTTCCTTTCCTTTTGGAAATGAATCTTTTGACTTTCACTGGACACACTAACAAAGTGAGCTTTAAGATTTCTTTCATTTTTAGCCTAAAGGTCACATTCTCCTCTTGCCAAAATCAAGTTAACTGAAGATCTGTGTGATCCATTTGTTACCATGGACATAATTTTAAATATTTTCTTCCCCAGTCAATAATCTTCTCCTTTCTATTTGGATCTATGTGAACAACTCTTACCAATATCTAAATGCAGTCACTAGTATCTTTGGGTTGACACAATTATCCTGAGAAAAACAAAACTAAATGTAATCAATATATCTGATTTTTGGCAATGGACGTGTGGCTAAATCCTTAGAGATATACAGAACTCTTGAATTTGTCAATATACTCTTATTCAAAGTTAAATTCATCCTAACTTAGCTAAGGACACGGTACTTTTGAACTGCCTCAGCTCTTCAAAATAGAGCTTTGATGCAACAAAATTCATATGCAGAGCTCATGTTGGCTCTGTGTACGTAAACACATCTGATTGGTAGATTAAAAAGCCTGTGTTATTTTAACGTTTTACTGCTTGGAGTTCCGATGGTCATGAGGACACATATAGAAACACCTTATATATAGTAGGCCATACTATCACTATTTATGAGCTAGACCTTCAAGTAAAACATCAAATACTGTGATGTGGCCAATGAAATCACAGCAGGAGAGTCCTGGGATTCCCTTCTCTTTTATTATGTTTCTTCATGTAGTCTATCAAATTTTCAGTGGCAAAACAAATAATTTACATTATTTCAGATGCAAATGCCTTCATTTGGATGTGTAATTGTAAATCTGGAGGCAGTCTATTTGCATGTTGACAGTTAATCTCATCTTTAAATACTTTATTGAACTGAGTCTTCTGTGGAACTGAATCCGTCAGTATTTGTTGTCCTCTGAATATGTAGTTGTCCTATACATATCCTGTACTTACTTAATGGACTGACACTGAATCACGGCAAACGTGTTACGTGGGATTGCACAACATCAATACACACAACTTGCTTAAACTAGAAAGGTCATTTAATGATAATCTTTTGCTGAGGTGAGTATGGACTTTTGTGTGGGTGCCAATTTAAGTATTTGCCTCATTTGCTGTAAAGACTATGAATTGACATAAATTGTTGCTGGTAGCTTTTTGCCTCCCTTTTGTGTATTTTTTTTAAAAAGCCTTTCAACATTAAGCATTAGTTATTTAAGAAAATAATTGCACCGTTATTATTCTTACATCAAAACAACACCTCAGCAAGAGAGCTCTGATGGCCCGTTGTCTTTGTTAATTGTGTTCACAAGTATTGTGGCCTTCAAAATTTTCTGGGCATTTTCCCACATGTCAAAAGTAAGTAGCTGAGACGGTTGAAACAAAGGATTTAGTCCTTTCCAAAGTCATAGATGGTTGTAGGGTAAACAGCCTATGAATTAATAGGTCAAAGGGAAGACGTAGAACCTGCAAGAACCAATTACCTCATTTCTTTCCTGTAATGTGCCACTTATCATCAGCTGAGCTGTTAAGATGAATAATAATGAGGATAGTAAAAAAAAGTCATTTTATTTGCAGGGTACATTAGCTTATTTTTTTTTGCTGATTTTCTACAATGAGATTTTTTTTCTGAAGTATGGTGAAGTGTAGTAGATGCTTTTACATCTGAAATTACACCTAATTTCATTAGCGTCAGTGAAAGGACCATGGCAATTTATCCTCTGACACTTCCTATTCTGGTCTCTCCTGATTTTAAAGTTTTGAGGCACTGCATAGTTAGTTTGTGAAGAAGACATCCTGTGACTCCTTTTAGTGATGAGTTTACTTAAATCTATTCCAAAGCTGTAATGGAAATATGACTTTTAGCTAGGTTGAACATGTGATAATTTGAATAAATCAGCAAGAAGCTGAGCAAATACCAATGTAAAGTTAATTCTAAGATTAGATTAAATATTTTAATGTCAATTGTAAGATACATGATTTGGAAAATGTCCTTTTATTAACTTAAGGTTAAAACTTCAATGTATTTTGTCTCCAGATTGTCCCTGTGTAAATGATTCTTTAATTCAATAAATTTTTTACATTAGTATGTCTGCCTGTCACCAGCCTGAACTCTGTGCAAGTTGGTTATATTTTCACATAAGCAATTATATTATTGATACTGTTGTGGTAATGAAAAATCAAATGGCCCTTCGTTGTATACAACACTTAATGGAAACAGATGCCATTCAAGCTACTGAAAATGCTGAGACCTACAAGGGTGCACAGAGAATCTGAAATCTGAATAGTTTATCCTTGCAAGGGAAAGAAAGTTATTACTGTGAGAAATTATAGCTCTCCTTTCATTCTCTCTACTGATCCAGCTCCTATTGAAATCAAAAGAAAGACTCCTGTTGGCTTCAGTGAGAGCAGACTGGAGCTTTGTAATACCTGTGAGCCTCTGAAATAGAATAAATCTTCCTCTCTCGTTACTTTAGAGCTGGCTGATTCATAAGTGCTGAGTTCTGCTGTCATCTTCCATGCTGTGCAATCCAAAATATCACCAAAGCAATGGTACTCCTCCAAGCTCAGCTTCTCAAGTGAAATAGGTGCTACGAGTGAGATGCCAGATGGGGATGCAACGGACAGGACAAGATTTATGGTGCTTCTTAGTGTAATTCAAGGCACAACCACCAAGAACTGGAGGGAGGAGATGGAGTGAACTGAAGGCAGACTAAGTAACAAGTTTGTTTTTTGTGAAATTAAAGAGATGAATTGGAATAAAAATATGAACCAGAGTAGGGATAGATTAGTGCTGACAGATAAGGAAAAAAATAAGTAAAATAGTATGTGCTCATCTTTAAATAAAGTACTCCTTGCCAGTTCCAGTACAGCACTTAAAATACACACTGTGTGTTCAATCAGTTCCAACTGAAGTAAATCAATTTATTCTTAGGTTTGCAAACCTAAGCTGATGTTTAGTTCTTTGTTGAATCAGGTACTAAAAAGGAAACATTTTAGGGACAATAAGGCTCAAAGATTGCATAGAAGAAAAATAGAACATTGCAAATTATCATCTAAAATGTAGTTATTTAGAATAAGGAGGAGTAACGTAAGCCGGGGGGAGAAGCAATGATTACAACCCTTCAACCTATTGCAGAACCACAATACTACTTCAGCAGTGAATTTCAGTTCATTGAGAAAAGGTAAGTGGAGTGGGAAACATAACTTATTCACTAGAATTTCTGCCTGCATATTATTTCTGCATTACATTGTCAACTACCCTATAGGGCTTACCATAAAAAGTGGGCTCCATTACTTCCTCTTAAGTGTCTCTCAAAACACACACAGATCAGTAGGTTTTAGCAAATGTATCTTTTTTGATGAAAATACGTTTTGTGCAAAGGTGCAATCAGGCAATACTAGCTAAGCTGATATCCAGATGGACACTCTGGATACCTTGCAGGCATATTACAAAGTAAATATCTACTGTAATCAGTGTATTGCAGTATAACGAATATCAGTCAGCTTTTCCCCCACCTCCTCCCCAATTGCTGTGTCTCTGTCTTAACTGACGGAAACCTGAGCCTGTAGGTTGCACAGAAACTCTGGTATAACCCAAGCAGGTTTCCTGATTTGCCCATCCAGGGAGTAAGTTCTAGGTTCATTTTTTTCTTCCGTAGGGATAGAACTGTTCCATATTTTTCCATGTAATCTGTTTGTAAGGCCAAGTGTGTATTTATGGGCATGTTTGCATCAAGCACATTAAGATAACATCTTTATATATAGAAGGAAATCAAGAAACATAATGTTTGATAATTTGGTAAATCTTATTAGATTTATTTAATTATGAAAGATGATGACACTTTTCATGAAGTGTATCTACTGAAAAAAATGCCACCTTAGTGTTCCTTCTGTCCTAGAACACAATTGGCACCACTTACTAGGCATTGTCCCCAGCTGAGAAGAATGCAAGAACTCACCACAGCATCTCTGGTTATTCTCCATTTAATCTTTTCCTTCTAGCTCTTCAAGAGAAAAAGTAGAGTCCTGCTGTCATTTTCCATGCTGTGCAATCTAAAATATCACCAAAGCAATTGTATTAGCTGAATATTAGGTGAATGTCACCTAAAAACAATCAATACAGGATCAGCTTTATGGCAAACATGTCTTGCAGAGCTTCTGCAACTGCAGCTTCTTTCTTACAGGTTGATGAAGCCCAAGTGGAGCGGACCATCCCTTGCACAGATGGTCTCCATGCAGTTGGCGGTCTGATTGCCATGATTCAAGTCACTGGGCAGCCTGTTCCTGTAGGCACTGCACAGGGGATGCCTGACCATGGTAGTCAACTGGTAAAGGGGAAGATTAAACTATTGCTTATATTAGATACCTCCTATGCGGATGCCCACACCTAAGCCGGTCACTCTGAGCTCCCTCTTTTGTCAACAGAGAACAAATAGCAGCTGTGGGTTTCATCTGACCTAAAACATTCCCATGGTCCATTAGATGCTTTAACATAGATTAAATTATTCAAATTCTAACTATAAAAGACAATTAAGCTGACTTACCCAGATACAGACATTAGCGCTGAACATGCCTACACGTGTTCAGACAAATGAAATGCCAGTATGACTACAGTGGACCGTAGTGATAAGATACAGCCCACAGTTATTGTATTACCATCACAACTGGTATGATGGCTTTTGCTGTGGGGAACACTATGAAGTTAAGTGTCCTCTCTAGATCCTTCCTATGGGCCATCTGGATCATTCCATTCACTTCAGGTTATATCTCCGTATCCCCCAGAATGGAGCAGCTGGATTTGCTTTACTGTGATACGTTTAAATATGTTTGAGTAAGTGTCTTAATAATATAATAATATTATAATAATACTTTAAAGAAACAAATACAACCACTCCTTTTTGGTAGAGGAGGAAATGGACATTGATCCAAATAAAATATTTTCTACTTACCAGCTTGTCCAGCTTGAAGGTCACGAGGGAATTACAGATGCAACACACAAATACATGCACACAGAAGGGAGAGCAGGGTAACACAGCAAGCAGTTGGGAACAGGATATTGTAAGATAACATGACAGACTGCAGTGACCAGATGCAGGGTTTGCCAGGTGACTGTCTTGATCATCAGCTTGCTTGCATGCAACTGGCCCCTTTTATGTCCATTCCTCTACATTTTCTTGTTTCTGATCCACCTTTATTCCCTCCTTTCTTACCTTCGGCCCTTACGGAGTTTTGTGTATTCCAACCATTCCTTTAAATAACCCATAAAATTTTGCTTTTCCTCATGAGACCTGTGATGATCTTCTTTCCCTCTTCTCAGTTACATAGTTCTGACCGAATCTCAAGGCAATCAGATTTTCTTCAAAAACACTCCCTTGACCCAAAATAAATGTTAGAGTAGATGCACCTTAAGTACCTAAACCTTAATTAAAGTTTGGAAAACCAACCTGGACAAATGGAACCCTTTTATGAACACTTTTTATGAGAATAAATAGAAAGAAGCCTTTTTAGCGTGAGTTTTTTACCTACTCCCTTATTTTAAAATTCATTATTTGAGCAATGGAGTGACTTAATAAATTGGACTTCTTGTACGAATAAGAGTTGTAAAAGTGAGCCCCTTGGGTTTGAAACTTGACATCTAGCTACCTCAGGGATATCTAATGTTGAATACACTTGTCTCCTCAGTATTTTCTGCCAGGCAATGTGAACATCTGGGAAGTTACTCGATGCTCTTCTTGTACTGTCTAGAGAAGCTGTCTAGAGAACCTGGGGTCCCAAACTTGGTACTTAGGTTTCCACAAAGAAGTGGGAGGCTCAAAAAATTGATTTTTTCAGCCCTTGTCCTGTGGATGTAGCCCTTTATATTTTAATGCTATTGTCCACTCTGTTTGTATTAAGACAATACATACAGAACCTTAGAAAACAGAGCTTGTGAGTCATTACATCTGTTTTCTGATTTTTATACTAATTTTATGAACTTTTTCAGTCTATAAATTGGAAATAATCCCAGAAAATGAATAAATGAATTACTCTTGTAGCAGTTTCAATTAAAAAAAAAAAAAATATGAGAATGCATAGTGTAGTCAATCAGGAAATATTATGCTAATTACTGTAAGAATAACAGCTGTTCATACTCTTTAGATTATTAACACCTTCTACATTCCAGCAGGGAAGCATCCCATGCAAGGTTAATCTTCCATGTGCAAACAACTGCTGTTCCTTCACAGGGAAGCGGGTAATACATTCTTCTCTCTGACAGAACAATAGGTGAGCAACAGCAGGCAGAACAGAAGTTTTATGACTTTCAAGATTTTGTTAATATCATTGGCGCTGCAAACTGTACAACACATATGCTACCCGTAGAAAACAAATGTGGTTCTTATAAAGCAAAAATCACATCCAGTTTTTTATACATAAATAAATTACTGGATTATGCCAGTTGTTATTTATTTTTCTCTTTTTACTTTTCCCTCCTTTTTTTTTTCTTTGTCTGATTAAGAATGGTGAACATTCAACGTTAGATCTGAACTAGTTTTGTGAAAAGGTCAACATTTGTCTTTATAAATCAAATCTGTAGCCAAATTACTATGATGCCGACTCCTCATTTTCTGGATTATTGAAATAACTTTCACTGTATTGCTACTTTAAATGTTCTGCTCGTATTATACAGCAGGGAAAAAAATTGTTATTTTAAGGAAAAATCCTTTCCTACCAAGGAAGACTGATTTGGGAAGAGGTGGATCAATGTTTTACTTACAAAAAATATGACTTCAGTAGCATAAAAATCCACTCTAAGTCTCTGTAATGTAGGCTTTGTAAATGAAGTGGTAAGTCCAAGAAAAAAATACAAGTTGCAGAATTAGCAAGTTCAAGGGTTCTCTGGGCTGTTAGGCCTAAGAAGAGTTTAATTAAAGTTAACTGAGAAATTTAAAATTTGTAAAAACTATGACAACAAAGAGAAAAAAAACCACAAGACATCTAACCCTGAAGGAAGTGAGATAATTGCATGATAAAGCTATCCCTCAGTGCTCCGTTACGCTTGTTCTGTGGATGAATCACTCGGCAAGGCAGGTGCTCTGTGTGATTGCTTTGGCAAAGCCGTAGGTAGGTGTTTGTCTTCTTGCTGACAACCAGACAGATTAAAAGGTTGTCACCCTCAGCATCCCCCACTCGTCTTCGCCCCTCCCACTAGATAGAACATACAAAATTGAGATTTCTCACCTATTTGTGATACAGGTAGTTCCCCCCCTAATACGGTCCTGTCAAAGTGCTCTGCATCTGTTGTTCTCCCCCCAGCCCCTCTTAGAGCACTGTTCAGGTGCCTGAACTATCCTGGATCATTTTACCTGTGGTTGGGCACCCCAAGAGCGGCTGGGCCAAAAAAAGCGGTATCTCTTGACAAAATTATGACTTTATAAGTTCTGAACAGTTTGTTTTTTAGTTATTTGCATTGCCCACAAACTTTGCAGATTCTCTGGTACTTCTGGTCAGCCTACAGCTAAGGAACATCCTTAACAGGGTGAGTCACTCTGGATGAATCAGCTCTGCATCACTCTGAAGCACTGAAGTGCGTTTTACCTCACTCCAGCTGAGGACTGAACTCACAGAACTCCCAGAACCCAAATTACCTCCTCTCCTTACCCAGAATCCATGTACAGAAGGACACCATGACGTGTGTCTATCTTTTTCCTCTTTAGTCAGTCCTCAGGCTTCATTATCTCAGAGAGATGCTAGCTGCAACAGGCTATTTGCTTGTGCAGATGACGAGCTGTTCCACAGCCTGTCTCAAATGAGAGGCCACCTCACCTCTGTTCACAGAAGGCCAAGAAATGTAAAAGGATTTCCTGTTCCCTGAGACCTTATTTTCTGAGATCTAGGGAAAATAAAGGCTTTGCACTCTCTGTGGTGCAGTATAGGTATCTGACATAGAGAAGCTGGTAGTAGGCAGCAGCTTGCTGGAATTGGCAGATCTTTAAGGACTCTTTCCATACAGCGTGAGAGCTCTCAATCCCCAGGTGTAAGGAATCAGGAAAGGAAGGCAAGATATTGACATGGCTGAGTCAAGACCTGCAGGTCAAACTAAAGGGCAAACAGAAAATGCACAGGCAGAGGAAACAGGGATAGATATTCTGGGAAGAGTATAGGGACACTGCCCAGTTGTGTAGGGATGGGGTCAGAAAGGCCAAGGCATGGATGGAGTTGAGCTTGGCAAGGGATGCAAAGAATAATAAGAAGGGTTTCTATAGGTACATCAGTCAGAAAAGCAAGGTAAAAGAAACTGTACCCCCCCGATGAACAACACTGGCAAACTGAAAACAATGGACAAGGAGAAGGCTGAGATACTTAACAACTTTTTCACCTCACTCTTCACTGGCAACCCCTCTTCCCACACCTGTCGAGTGGATGGACTGCAAGGCAGTGACTGGGGGAGTAAAGGCCTTCCCACTGTAAGAGAAGATCAGGTTCAAGACCACCTGAGGAACCTGAATATACATAATTCTATGGGACCTGACAAGATGCATCCCAGAGTCCTGAGGGAATTGGCTGATGTCATTGCCAAGCTGCTGTCCATGATATTTGAAGTCATGGCAGTCAGGTGAAGTCCCTGGTGACTGGAAAAAGGGAAACATTGCACCCATTTTTAAAAAGGTAGAAAGGAGGACCCTGGGAACGACCAACTTGTCAGCCTGGGAAAATCATGGAACAGATCCTCCTGGAAACTATGCTAAGGCACATGGAGGACAGGGAGGTGGTTCGAGACAGCCAGCATGGCTTCACCAAGGGCAAGTCCTGCCTGACCAACCTAGTGGCTTTCTATGATGGAGTGACTGCATCAGCAGACAAGGAAAGAGCTACAGATCTCATCTATCTGGATTTCTGTAAGGCCTTTGACATGGTCCCCCACAAGATCCTTCTCTCTAAATTGGAGAGATACAGATATGGTGGGTGGACTGTTCGATGGATGAGGAATTGGTTGGATGGTTGCATCCAGAGAGCAATGATCGACAGCTCAATGTCCAGATGGAGATCAGTGATGACTGGTGTCCCTGAGGGATCTGTACTGGGACCGGTACTGTTTAATATCTTTGTCAATGACATAGTGGGATTGAGTGCACCCTCAACAAGTTTGCAGACAACACCAAGGTGAGTGGTGCTGTTGACACACATGAGGGATGGGATGCCATCGAGAGGGACTTGGACAAGCTTGAGAGGTGGGCCCATGTGAACCTCATGAGGTTCAACAAGGTCTAGTGCAAATTCCTGCACCTGGGTTGGGGTAACCACCAGTATCAATACAGGCTCGAGGATGAATGGATCGAGAGCAGCCCTGAGGTGAAGGACTTGGGGGTACTGGTGGATGAAAAACTAGACACGACCTGTCCTTGTGCACTCACAGCCCAGAAAGTCAACCATACCCTGGGCTGCATCCAAAGTAGCATGACCAGCAGGTCGAGGGAGGGGATTCTGCCCCTCTGCTCCACTCTGGTGAGACCCCCCTTCAGCACTGCCTTCAGCTCTGGGGTCCTCAGCACAAGACAGACATGGACCTGTTGGAGCGAGTCCAGAGGAGACCACGAAGGTGATCTGAGGGCTGGAGCACATCTCCTATGAGGACAGGCTGAGAGAGTTGGGGTTGTTCAGCCTGGAGAAGAGAAGGCTCCAGGGACACCTGATTGCAGCCTTCCAGTACTTAAAAGGGGCTTGTAAGAAAGATGGCGACAAACTTTTTAGCAGGGCCTGTTGCGATAAGACAAGGGTCAATGGTTTTAAACCAAAAGAAGGTAGATTAAACTAGATCTATGAAAGGAATTGTTAAAATGAGGGTGGTAAAACATTGGCACAGATTGCCCAGACAGGTGGTAGACGGCCCATCCCTGGAAACATTCAAAGTCAGGTTGGATGGGGCTCTGAGTAACCTGATCGAGTTGAAGATGCCCCTGCTCACTGCAGGGAGGTTGGAAAAATTTACTTGGATATTAAAAATCTCCAAAATTTGAGTGACTTCCTAGCTTCTGTGCCAAGGATTTTTGTGGTGCTTGATTTTTGAGTTTAGCCCGTTCCTAGCAATTACTGTTTTAACTAGAGTGTAAAATTAGTCATCTGCAAAATTTGTGTCTATTGATTACAGTGATGAAGAGAAAAATGGACAGATAGTTCGTGAAGAAAGCTTCATCTGTAAATGTGATATAAACATGTGACATGTCGAAAAAATAATATATGTAGCACAGAAGCCCAAATAACATAATGCTGCTCGTGTCACATTTAGAATGCGATGCATAGGAAGAATTTTAAATAGAAGATATCTCTGGCATGCACTAGGAATGTCTTTAATGTACACTAAAGCTAGGAGCATATGAGTTTGATATTATCTAAATATCAAAAAACCACTATGGATATGCCACCCATGTCATTCAAGTCATGAAGTTAAAGATTTCCCTCATCATTTAATCTGTGGGGTTTTTTCGCGATTTTTTTTTGTGAGTATGCAAACACTTTCTAATGAATATATACAAACTTTTTTCACTTTTAGTGGGGGAAAATTGGAACATTTCACAGAAAAAAACCCAGTTTTAAAAGGTTATACTTAGGGAAAAGTTATTATGTGCTGTACAGCTTCCCATTTTTGTAACCACTCCATGTAACAAAATGCACACATCTCCTTCTGTGTAAGTGTTCCCATGATACCGCCAAAACAAAGGAAACATCTCATCCTTCCATCTTTTTTGGTGACCTTGTGTTCTGAAGAAAACTTTCTCATTATATATTGTGTTCTGTATGTCAGATGGTGGCTATACTAATGGATTTGCTCTGAAACAGAAAATCTCGACAAGAAAGCTTGGGGAATAAAGAGTTTAGGGAACTCCATATGAATCAACATTTTTTGTCTATCTCCTTATACCAGCAGGGGCTAGAAAAAAGCTTCCCACATTAGCGAAGTTTGTCATGTGTTATGTTTGTAACCCTATGTTTTCTTTTACTTTGGATCAGCTTAGGTTTCCCGTTCATGCACATGAAGCCTGTTCTGATGTATATGCTGGCATTCTGTTATTCCATGAGAAATTGGCTGAATGTCTTGGGAAGCCTGGGATGGTTTCCAATAGTTGTATATAATTAGGAGTGTCTCAAGTGGTCGTGGTTTCTCCCATCAGTGGAAAATAGGAAAAATGCTTACTTTTAGTACTTATTTAATCATCAGCTCTGCTAAATTGTGTTTTTTTGGCATGTTCTTTTTCATTCTGTTCATTGTACATTGCTCTTTTTTTGTATATTTTTCTCTGTTGCACCACGACATTGCAGAATTTCCTGAAGGAGGCTGCCACAAGCTAGCTTGAAAATGTCTGTCATAAAACTAATTTAAATTTTCTGTCTGTGATTCCATGGGCTTTGGATCAGCCCTGGAAAAATTGATCATCTACTTGGAGGAGGTGATTACTTGCTTTGCTAATTCACAGAAGGTGCTAGATTAACCAGAGCAAGTGATTTGTGATATAAAGTTGAGCAAAGCCATAGTCCTCTGTGGGACTCTTAATTGTCATGTTAGTAGCTTTTGCTCCTGTATTTTAAATCTATAGAAGAAACTGATATCTCCATGCAAACTAGCAGCATCCTGGGGGATACCATATGAAATAACTGTAAAGTTTTTGTGCTCAATCTTCTTCTTCACAGTTGTACAGTCAGGCCAAAGAGAAATTTTACCATCCTTCCTTGACAAGGACAAGTGAGGATGCAGACAGATAGTCATCAGTTTTGGACTATGTATGACCTTCTCTGACTCCTCAATCTAACAATATCCCCTTTGCTTTCTTATAGTAGATCAAGAAGCCAACTTCACCAAAGCCAACTGTAAACAGTAGACACATTTACTGAAAAGTTGCCTACTTACATATACCATATGTGCATTGGTTCTTTGTGTTCTACCTTCCAGGATAACTTATAGAGGCAGAAAGCCTATGAAAGATTTTTTCAGACCTTCCCAATGACCACATTCAGTCTTGATCCTGGGAGTACTGAACCTTCTGCAAACCTGGGAGCCACTGGCAACCCATTTTGTATGCAGAGCAGCTTTGGAAGCAAGACCGTGTAGGTCCACGGAAGGCAGATTAGCTTAATCTCCTCTTCCATACAGAGCAGTCAATTACATGGTCCCTGGCCCACTCACCCAGGGACTGGTCCCACACAATCCATCACATGTCTCATGGGGAGAGAGTATCGAGTAAACGTTCTGATGACAGAGTTAGCATCCAAACAGAACTCTAGGATGAGACTATTTCTTGTCCAGTCAATCAGATGATGCCCTGTAGCTAAGAAGATGAAAGAGCAATTGTCATCTGTATCCAGATTAGGACTTAATGATATGGATGAGTGGGCAACTACATGAGTAAAAAGCTGTTTGGATTATCGGTGGTTAATGGGTTGTGGATGCCTGCGATGAGTACTGCAGAGGTCTGTCCTGGGACTTGTCTTGTTTAATGTCGTTATCAGTGACTTGGCAGAGGTGGCAGAGTGCATTCTAGTCAAGTTTGCAGATGACACCAAGTTGACATCCATGCAGATGACATCCCAAGATCCCTTCCAACCTGAATTTTCCTATCAGTCCCATGATCTTCTTTCAGCAGCTTCTCTTTCTGGACTTTTTTTTAACCAAGATTTCCTAGGCTGCAGTCTTTCCAGAACTTTTAGCAGGGAAGCAGTTTGGATTCAGGTTTTTTCTCTCTATCATTCTCTGTGAAGTAAAGAGTCTCCTGTCATTGGATTAAGAAGAAAACATGAAAGTCAAATCACCTGAGTGTTAGGATGTACAGCACAGATCTCTACATTTGGGCTACTTGTCTAGACTCCCACTGTAACTGATAGAAAGAGACATTTTGGGGACGACATTAATCTCATCTGAAGGTAGATGTCTAAAATAAGTTGTCTGGATCACTCATAAGAATGTTTTTCTCCACTGGCTATATTGGAATTTTAGATGAATAGCTCAGTTGTAGCTGCCTCTGATTTAGTTATCCACAGAGTTAAATGAGATGATTTGTATCCCAAATGCCTGTGACTAACCACTGCCCTTTCTATCTGCTCTGTACATAGAATCATAGAATCATAGAATGTCCTGAGCTGGAAGGCAGCCACAAGGATCATCGAATCCAACTCCTATCTCTGCGCAGGACAACCCCAAAATTCACACCATGTGTCTGAAGGCGTTGTCCAAATGCTTGTTGAATACTGTCAGGCTTGATGCCCTGACTATTTCCCTGGGGAGCTTACTCCAGTGCTTGACCACCCTGTGAGTGAAAAACCTTTTCCTAATATCCAGCCTAAACTGCCCTGGCACATCTGCATGCCATTCCCTTGGGTCCTATCATCGGTCACCAGTAACCTGCTTCCATTTTCCCCTGTCTCCTGGGTCTCCTCCTTCTGCCTGGTGGCAAGAGGGTAGGGGGTCCTTTGTCTCTTGTGTCATGGCTGGCTGGTGCATCTTTCTCAGGGATGGTTGATTACGATTCCATCAGTCAATTTCTTGCTCTGACTCCCTGGTACTCCTCAGCCTGGACAGCTCTTCCTGGAGCTCCATCACCAGGCTGAGCGGCTCCTTTACTTGGGCTCATCTCCCACAGATGAGTTCACTGCTGCCATCAGATATTGACCTAAAACTCTGGCATATCCTGCAGCCCAGGATCTGGAAGACTGCATGTTCCCTTGAGAGCTCTGTCTGGGTGGCTGCATCAGTTCTTGCTGCTGGAGGGGCCACGAGGGATACTGAGGGCACAGCTTTTTGCCGACTGTATACCAAGGCTCCTGCTGTTCTCAGCTGGATGTTCACAACCAGGTCTCTGTGGCTTATTTAGGTCTGAGTTTCACTTCTGCTCTATCTTCACTGAAGCGCAGCACATGTAGTTTTAAGGAAACTTCTTCCTTCTTCCTAGTGTCCTCCTCCTTTTTCCTTCCCACAGAAATATGAGCACTGCTGGATAGGTCTGAGGCGAGTGCCAACCATTTTGGCAGAGAACTTGAGCACTTCCCTGGGCTGTAGACCTACAAGCAGGTTGCAGGGACCTCCCTGTGGGACTTCCCACAGGAACTGCCGTGCCACGCCCTGGCTGCCATGCCACACCCTGTTCATGCTGCTCGTCACTAACGCTCCCCAGGGCCGTTTAAATCTCCCATGATTGGCCCTGGCAACACCCCAGTCATGTCCGCCTCGCTCGCGAGAGCCGCCGCCTGCCTCCTGACAGATCTCTGTGCTCTTCCACTGGTTTCCCTGGCTCCGGGAACCCTCCCTCTGCCTCAGTCTAGCACTCAGCCACGGGACTTACTGTTGCCGCCATTGCATATGTCACCATGTCGCCGACTGCGCGCTGCTGTTGGTTTAGCCGTGTTTAAACACATTGAGAGCTGTATGACAGACTGAAACCAACTAGCTCCTGAGATTCTTTGCCTTTGTAGGTGGTGGCTTGTGAAGCCCTGTGGGAATAAATCAAGAGTAGCATGAATCTGTGGGCAAAAATGGCTTTATCCATTGTACAGAAGCCACAAATGGCTGACAGATTTTCAGAAACAATTTAATCTTGATAACCAAAATGACAATTCTCTCATACCTGTCATGATAGCATGAATCAGGTGGAAACAGTCTCCCCTTTCTCCTATTTTATATTCAGTGGATAGCAGCTCATTTTTCAAGGTTTAATACTTCTAGGGGTGGGGGAAAGCAGAAGAAATACTAGGAAACTGGCATTGCAATTCTGTACCTTAATCCTACTAGCTGAACAATAATCCCAAATTACTCCTTCTGCTTGCAGAAGGATCAGGAGCTCTTAGTTGATCCTGCCTCAAGTTCCTGTTTATTAGGTTCGTATACAGTTCCTCTGAGTACTTTTGATATATGAAAGAATCATATGCCAGGAAGTTTGACTGTAGTTGCAAAATTTCAGGAGGAGGAGAGGAACACCATTTTAAGACTGAGGCCTGAATGATCTTCTACATCTCTTATGCACAGATACACACACAAGGCTACAAGATATCTGGGAAAATTAAACACACTGTCTCCGGCTGACGGTTCCAGTGACTAGTGTTCAGACACCTTTCATATCTCAAAGCACCAGCACATTAATCTGATCAATTTGGGCAAGTGAGAACAGTTATATACAGTTATATTGTAGCAGAAGCCTCAACTTTGCAATGATAGGGTTGTGTTAATTTACTGCCTAAGTACAGCAATAGCTTAGAAGAAAAGTAATTTTTGACTTTGCTAAAAACCATACAAGTTCCATTTCTGGTTAGAAGTTTTTCATAACTGTATTCAGACTTGTAAGTCAGAGCAAAAAAGTTAATATTTTTGGTCATGTTCCCATTCAGTCAACGGCAAAAACACATTTTGCTCTTTATGTTCCTTTCAGCAAGTAATTTATGACTCATTAATTTATTTGTTATTACCTGACAATATTTTTCTGCCATTTCCTCCCCTCTCCCTACTGTGTGATTTTCTGTGAATGGTTTGTGGCAGATAATGAAGCCACAGCATTTGAAACTAGGCTCATTCTGGTGAAAGCTGCATGGAGTTTTTCTTCTTTCTGATTGAGCGAACATGTGACAGTCAGTATGATGTGTAGCTCAGAGAAAAGATCATTGAAGACGTCTCAGGTAAGCAAGGACTATGGAACAGGTAGAAGAGGAAGGAAAATAGCCTAATATCAAGGTTTCTGGTTCAATATTAGTAGAATTTAAATGTAATTTTTCATCACATTCAATGAAATAGTTGTACATGAACATAACAAAAATAGAAGGCTTAATTCTGGTTCTGATTCTGTTGATCAGGAAGATTTTTGTCATTGATTTCAATGAAATCAGTTTTACATGAGGTCTTTAAAACTTTTCAAATGCAATCAAAGGGATGCACATGCAGCACACATAGGAGGTAAAAATATCCTGTGGGTTTGAATTCCTTTTGTGTGTGTGTGTGTGAAAAGTAAATGATTTCTGCACACAGTTTTGAGTAGGTAGAAGTGGATTCTGAAAGACTATTTGAAACTGTGATTTATAAAGTTAAGATTATGAAGCACTGAACAGAACTGGTTTTGACATTTCTAATGAGAGACACAAACTTTCAAGAATTTGAGGAATGGAATGAAAAGAATGATGTCAGCAGCTGAAAGGTAATTAAGCTTAAAAAGCAAAAGATGTAAAATGCTGTTATTGTGTCAAGTTCCCAAAGCTGCACACAACTGGGATGTGTGTGCAGTTCCCTAAACGGCAAACATCAAAAGAAATAATTGGCCTTGTGACTACAATGGCAAGTGTCTGACAAAGACACTTACACTTCTGTTTAGATTGAAGGATACTGAAAAGCTCTCTCAGAAATTACTTCCATTTACTTAAGCAAGATGGTCTGGATTTGATGGCTTAAAAATATCTGAAAAGAAAAGAAAAATTCAGTTTTGGGGGAAGTTGCTGTTAGCAAGAAGTTTATTCATGCTAGAATAAAGCTCCTTCTTCCCTCTAGATAGTATCTTCCTAATGCAGAGAGTTTTCATAGTTCTATTAAGGGAGAACACTTGAGAACAAAACAGGCAAAAAAGGCACCTTTTTTCGTATTTGATGATACCTCTTTACCTCTTTACATTGATGAAACCTCTTTAGGAACTCCTTGCCGTAGAGTGGTGGGTTCTAAAATTTAGGCGGATTCAAAGATCAATCTGACAGACTCTGGGTAGAAGAGTCCATTGTGATTAGCTCTGCTTCAGGATGTTCCCGACCCACAAATAACTGGGGATGGTGAGACTATTCTGGCAAAATATCTCTTCTCTTCTTGTAAATAAAAAAAATATTGTTCTTTCCCT
>NW_009610047.1:43732-75770 GCF_000690535.1 Cariama cristata
TCACTATATGGTTGATACTGGGCTAAATGGAATTTCAGTCTGACTTCACACAGCTCTTCCCATGGTACATTTGTACGTGCTCTGTATGATTCTCCTTTCTTCTTAGATGGAAAAGCTGGATTGTTGTCGATTTTGGTGTACCCTAGGGATGTTCACGGTACGTCTGAGGTAGGATCTCTTCCATGGGTTTCCCAGCAGATTTGTTCGAGTTTGACAGGAATTTCTACAGAAAAAAATTGTTTGGGTCTCTGAGTGGCATGCTTTTATTCAGCAGATAGTGACAACTGCCTTAATTCAAAATGATGATTGCAAACTATTTATTTGGTACACAGGGACAGAAAGCTCTTTACTTTCTACTGACCTATGTAAAAGCTAGTGTTTACCACTACTTAGTATTTCCCTGTCTTGTATAAGTCGAGAAGAGCTGTAGCTCTTCTTGGGTAATAGACTGGCACTGGGGAAGACCATTGGATGGGATGGGAGTTTCAGCAATTTGTCCTCTCATTACAACAGTCTCTCCTGAATAATGAAATAACTGTCTCTCCTTGCACCAAGCTTCAGACTGCTGGAAGTAACGACAAAGTTGTTGTACTGAACTAAAAATTGCCTTTCATTTAAAGGCAAGAACAAGTTAAACCAAGAATTTTCTTCAGCAAAAGACCTGGAGTCCTCAGTTTTCATCACTTCTCTTTTTAAAAGAAGTCCCCTCTCTATTTCTCATGCATCCTTCAAAGGTTTTGTTTGATCTTGAGTTCTTCCAATAGCAGATACCTCTGTAGACACCAGCCGTGTCGTCACAAAATACTAGTCTGTGCTTTATAACACAGGGATAAGCATTGTTCCCTCTAAGATCGATAGAGCAAATTAGATTAATCATGGGCAGGTGTAAGCACCAAGGATCATAGAAATTCTTGTGCTTTGGCACTACAGATTGTCATCTTCTGAACCATTCACTCTAATGTTCATTCCCTTTCTAGCTGATGAAGGGAAATGGGCACTTTTAATGCATGATTAAGCTACTATTTTAGACAACTCTTCAGGAAGAGTTCAGTGGCACATTTTTTTCCTTTGATTGTAGGAGAAGCTTGGGGTCCCTAGCGCCCATATAGATTTATCTGGTCAGATGAATCCTACCTTCTGAATCTAGTTCCCTCCTCAGAAAATATTTCTGCTTTCCTTTCCACCTGTAGGTCAACAAGCAGACCCACCTGACTGCTTTGTGAAGGCCAGGAGGCTTTATGAAGCAGTTAAATCCAACAATCCAAAAGCTTTGTCTTCTCACCGTTCCAAAAGGAAGCCATGGCAGCAGAGGGAGAACCACGTCCTTATATTGATGAGCATTACACTTGTGTTGGCAGTGGTAATTCCAACGTTTTTTTTTCTACCAAAACCTGCAGCAGTAGCTGGGAAAATTTGTTCAGATATTGAAGTCAATGGTAGCTGCATCTTTCCTGATGAGGTAAGCAACACTTTTTAATTAATAGTTCTATGTGTTGGTTTTTGTACTTTTCCCCTAGTAATTACGATTAATTTTTTAAACAAAATTTGTATTTTCAGATAATCAAATTATGCTGTTATCATGTGATTGCAGCACTGTCTATGCACAGAAAAATACAGTAATTATTAGAAGCCTCCCTTTCAGGGTGAATAGAAAGATTAATATGGACAGGAAACCCATTAATTTGTTAATTTAAATAAACCCTCCCCATAGCCTCCTGATTCATTTAGTCCATGATGCTCTGGACCTCCTGGAGTAAGAAATATAGGATCAGTGGGTACTGGGGGTACAAGTGACTTCCATGCCTTTGTTTTTAGCATTTCACAAAATCCATCCATTGAAATGTACAGTCTATCAAATATAAAAGTCTATTCAGCACAAGCAGTGCTTCAGCAGTGCTGGGCTCCCTCCTCCTACCCCATACCCACTACACCAGAGCTCACTGTGCAGGATGCCGAGAAGCTGTTGGACATTTCTAAACCCTGCTGTACACATTTACAGCTACTCATGCTGATAGAGAAGAAGAAAGGAAATTGCCTCTGGATAAACACCTAATTCATGGAAGCTGGAAAGAATAGACTTAATTAGTATTGGGAGCTTAAAGGACCCATTGTTCTAGCTGGAACAAAGGCTCTTTGAACATCATCCCCCCTAGCAACCACAGCACTCTCAACTCCACAGCACCCTCTGAAAGGTCCCAGGGTGCACTCCTGTTTTTTCCTGGTCCTTTTTATCACTAATCCTGCCAGCAGCATGGCAAAGGGCAGATTCAACATCCTTTTCAAAATAGACCACTGCTACTCTAAAATTAACTACTGAAGCTGCCTCTGCCAAGTGAAGCTAAGGAGTTGAAAGACTGAGAGGAGCAAGATGAGATGGCGTTGCCGCTTTGATCTTCTTTATGCACTCACATCAATTGCACGTGGACTGAGAGCACCACAATAACGGCACTGATGTATCCTGCTTGTCTACTGCCGTGTGCTGGGAAACTTTGTGTAATCTGCCTTTTCTGAAAGCAGATCTGCCAAAGCAGTCCCCTGAAAGTTTGAATCAGAGCGATACGCTAGAAAAGAAACAACTACACCAACATTCCTTTCTCCACCTGTGAGAAGACACGCACTGCTGAGACACCCTCAGTACTGTGTACAGCCACAAGAAAACATATGTTTTGTTACAGCATGAAAGAAAGTAGATGATGCTGTTGCCTGCAGTGCATTTATTCCTCTGTAATGCTTCCCATGAGCCTATGAAGACTGGGGGCCTCTGCTCTGTGTCATTAAAAACTCATTATTTACCCCACGGCACTACGTTCTGCTCATCAATTCCATTGACTACAGGAAGAAGGCTCTAACATAACTTTTGACAACAGGTGAGTTTTCAGAGGCAGAGTGAGTAATAATTTGTACATTTGTGCTTTCCAAACTCCTCACCTAGTTCTTATTCAGCTGATTGCTTCTGTGTCCTCCCAAGCAGTTGCTATGTTCTCCGTCTGGCTTCCTGTGTTACCTCTCCTTGCTGCTGCTGAGCTCGGCTTTGCTGCTTCTCTCCAAAGTTCCCTGACTCCCCCTGAGTTTGTTATATCTTTCAGCTGTTGCTGTGATCTCTGGTTGTCCTGAAATAAGTGCTGTTAGGGCTTCTTGCTTCACTTGGAGGGATTCTTTCCAAAGAACATTTGTGTGCCTTGGGAAATGGTATAATTCAGTAGAGCAGATAGTAATCTTTCTAGGCATTAATATTAATCCAGGCCTTGGCCTCATGTCAACAACCTATGTGGCCTGGAAGCATTTTCTCACTGAGGTGACGTACAGCTAAATGATTGGCCATTCTTAGTCATTAATGAAATATTTCATTTCAGATCAAATGAAAATTGAAAATTTTCAAATGATCCAAGCACCATTTTTTTTCCTCTTCAGTGTGACCATTAAATAGAAAAATGAATTATTTCTACAGCCCTACCAAAGGTGATATTTTTTACTCTCCCTCCGTTATCACCTGACACAAGCAATATTTAGTGACAATTTTAAACTTGGCCATGGCACCATTTGTGCATGGCTGGACAAAAACCACCTTCTTGATTCTAAATCTCTGCAAATTACAAGAGGAGGTGGGAAGACAGTAACCAAAAGCCCAAACAAGAATGAGTGCTGAGAATTGAAGTGCTGGTTCTTTCACTAGTATACAAAGACCTTGTTTTGTAACTAACACGTAATGAATTACGTTTTTCACCCGCAACATACCATAGAAATTACTGCAAGTATTCAACTGAAATATGTAAAGGATTGGTAATGTGAGGGATAGAAAACGAGAAGATGAAGGTAGAGCTCAATTCACAACCCTTTCTGCGCAGTGAAAGGAGAAGCCAAAAAGCAAAGCAAAGAACACTTATCTGGAGGATGCATACTAGGACTTTCTGCTATCGGTATGCTTGGGAAAAAAAAATAAATTGCATATATAACCGTATAGCTGCAGCTCTTCTGTTAGCTGATAAGAACAATGAAAGAAATAACTACTTTGAAAAGAGCAGAATGTTTGTCCACTTTAAATACTCCAAAGTCTGATTTCTGAAGTCCTTTACATAGAGAAAGCTGAATTACATATTCTTTTGTCTGAGACCGCAGAAATAAAATTTGGGGTTTTTAATTTGTTTATGCATTTGTCGGTACTTAGTTTTCATTGTTGTGTTTGCAGGAATGGACCTGAAGGCAATTTTCATTGTCAATTTTATATTTCATACAGCAGCTGTGAAGAAAAAGATTACTTCCAAAGTCAGAAAATACGTTTATAAACAGAAAGAAATGAGCACAGAGAATCCAAGGCAAGAAAACACCTGAAATTATTTTTACAGCATTTTTGTTTAAATGGACTAGAATTCACAAAAAGAATTTTCCTTGAAACAGCAGAATATAATAACATGTTTTCCTTCTCTAAATAATGTATGTGAAGTATGTTATAGCATTGTATGAACCAGAGAAGGAGACTCCAGTGAACATTCTTCAGTAACATCCATGTGTCCTTCAGAAATTTCACTAGACAAACGTGGAATGTGCAGGGTGGGTTTCTTTAGAGCGTACTCTGTGAACATATGCTGTGAAGATATGATACAAATTGGGCAGTAAGGGGAAGAGGAGTTCAGGTAAAACAGAAATAGTGAAGGCTGACTCCTGTGCTGTAGTATGGACAGCTCAACTCCTAATTAAAATGGGACCAGATACGCTCGGTCTGTGATGATTTAACATTTGACTAAGTCAATTAACACTGAGTTATTATTGACTCCTAATCACACTGAGGTCCCCATCATCACCAGACCCTCCTTTGCAGAGCTGCTGCTTACCCAGTAGTCACTCACCCTTCAGCCTAGGTAAATTGACCCTATTGAATTTAATGCCATTTTTTTAGTCTTTTTTTTTTTTTCCAATTTTGAAGATCACTATTGGTCTCACCAAATTCTGTAGGCCAATTTTGACTTTTAGAGTTTAATTCAATGCTTCTTTCAGGGAAAGGACATGTTTCTACTATCTTTAGAAAGAATGCAATCAGTCTCTTTATAACTAGTTTATCCCAGAGAAAGTTAACTGATGTCAAGATAACTAATCTGCATTAGCAAAATAATTAAGCCTGTCCCACAAAATACAGCTTGGAACAATAACATTATTTGTGGAGGGAAAGTTATTCTGATGGACCACTGATCTCAGAATCAGTCCCTGTGTTTCCCATTGCTTCTTTGTATTGTATTCTTTACTGATTTATCCAAGTGATTTTTGATATTTTATAAATTTGTATTTAAAGTCAGTATTTAATTGATTTTACCACAAATAATTCATAAAATTATCAATCAATATAACAATCTATATAAAAATAATGAAAATGAAAGAATATAATTAATAATTATGAATACGATTGGGGGTCTGGATTATGTAACTCAAGTTGTATTTTTTTCTACGATCTGTGTGTCCTTACCACAGCTACCAGGGTGCTTTGATATCTCTAGTCCATGTACATTGGGAATGAGTCATATAGAGGTTTTGATACAGGTATGTGTCTGAATATATTTTTCTTTCTCTACAGCTAGGATATTTATCTTAGTCTCACAGTGGGAAACCTTCAGATATCTCTGGTGAAATTCCAAGGCTGAATGAAATGACTAGCCTTTAAAACTAACCTCAAATTATGACCTGAAAGTCATACGAAATTTTTAGAGATTAGAATTTCAAGGTAAATGTAATGCTTTTCTAGAAAGCTTTTTTGAAAATAATGTAGAGAAATTAAAATAACCTTAATATAACAAGCATTTTTTAAAGAACTTACAATATTTAAACCTCTTTTGTTCCTTCTGAGCTCTTTGTCTTGGCAATACTGCAGAGTGGAATTTTCTCATGAGAAATTCTACCTCTTTCAAATGCATTTGATGAATTATTTTTTTTTTTTAAATTGAACTTAAAATCAGTGGTGATTAGTGATCTGAGCAGAAAATCATAAACTTAAGTGGTGAAAAATTCCTACTGTTTTCTAATTTTTTTTTGTGTCACGGTAGCATTTTTCGTTATTTCAGATCTACTACCATGGTTTATATCTTCCTTTAAATGTGCCAAATACTAAAGCTTCCACTGCTTCTAATTAGGCTGTTTTTCATTACCTTACATGATAGGTGTTACTGAGGAAATAGAACTTTTTCCTTGCACAGAACATTTAGAGAAATTCTCCAAAAAATCCTGTTTCAAAGAAAGAGTCTGGGGTACAAATAATTTAAAAAAAAAAATAGGCAAAGTCACAATGTAGGCATGTCCAAATTCAAGGAGATCAACCCACTGCAAACATACCCTTCTCTCATGGAAGGTGCATCTTAATCAGTTAACACCATGCGAGTTTCAAAGTACACATGGATCTTCTCTCTCTGCAGTGCCCTTCTGATGTCTTCTTGTGTGATGACTGATAACTAAATAAGAGTATGACACAATAGGTCCAGGGATTACGTCTTCCAGGACAATTATTTTTAGGTGCTGAGGAAAGACAACCAGGACTCTGCAGGCAACTGTGTTTCTATTTATAATTAGCATCCCTTTCTTTAGCCAAGCACTCCAGTTTAAAAGCCAAGTGATGTTTGATGCTACATAAAGCTTTCCTCACATTATCATTAAAACCTTAAAAGTCTGCAGAATTTGTGTTTAAACAAATGGTCTAGTTAAATCCCTTCTTCATCCAAAGTTAGATTAGGCTAGTTCTAAAATATCATCTAGCTGCAGCAACAGGGCGTTAATCCTTTATAAGTAATTGTCTATTGTGTGTACATTTTACACCCTTGCCTTTTGTAACTCAGAGAATTCCTCCATACACTGATGGCTAAAGGGAAGGCATATCAGGGCTGCTTTTGTCTCCATTCATATGGGGATTCCCCCTGAAAACCCTTTGCTGTTTGTGCTGGAGTGATCCCCTATATTTCATCGGGCCAGCATCAGTAGAACAGCAAGGGTAGATTCTGATACAGTGTGTTCATTAGTTTTAACATGCAAATTCATGGCTGGCAGAAGCTGTGTTTGAAATGTAGCAGAGGATTGTATTGTCCTCTGCTTTCTACATTCCTTCAAATCTAAAGAAGCTTTTATTTTGGTGATCTGCTTGGCAAACTGCTTTGGAGTCCATCAGCTTCCTCTGGAGACTGTCAAGCCCTCCTACCCTTTCATTAATTTTTGTGTCCATGTTCTCTTGAAGAAGGAAGCTTCACATATTCCTGAGCAAGCAATAAAAGGTTACTGTTTAATCCCCTGGACCTCTGCAGAACAAATTTACTTTGCTTGCTGCTTTTTGCTTCCCTTACTCCCCCCATTTATAATTACATTAATTACATGTATATAAAAATATACTGTCTCTTTGACATTAATTACTTGGCAGAGAAGATTAATGAACTTTGTAAAATGCTCAGTGTTGCACATTTATAAATGACTAACAACCTGCATGGGTCACCAGTATAGTGGGGACTCAAGTAATGACCACAGAAAAGTTTCCTGTTAGTAGCCAAGAGAAAAAAAAACAACAAACAAACAACAAATATTAAAAAAAGAAAAGCACTCCCAAGAAAAATAAGAAGCAGCTTGGTATACAAAATGACATGCAAAATGTCTTTGTAGATGAAATTTTTATACTCTGTGGTAATTTCCCACTAGTATAGATAGCCTGTAATGATTTTTTTTTTACCCTAATGATGCTTAATTTTGTCAAAATTTTGCTAAAATTTTGCTCAGGTTTCTTCCTAAGCTTTAAGTCCTTTTCTTCCAATTTCCATTTCTGTACAAAGGAGAAAATCTACCACAGAGCTGAACAATGATAGCATTGTTCTTGCAATCTGTCAGGGTTTTCACAATTGTTGGACCAGAGATACCTTTTCTGAGACAGAAGATGCTAACACTGCTATAACTGGCTTATTATTAAGACCAGAGCTGCACAGAAAATAGGTGCAATATTAGGAAAGTTGAAAAGGAAATTCTTTAAACATTAGTGTGACCAAGACTGTTTTTCCTTAAATTTACCCTGTCTAGGCTACATCATCCCTAGTGGGAGGAAGTCTTCTGGTAGGCAGCCCAAGAAAACTCCACAGAGGCCATTTTCCAGCATCTGCTTCTCACGTGCCATTGGGGTGCAGAGAAGAAGGTTGGAGGAGCACAAAGAAGAAGAAAGTTCAATTCTTCAGATGCCTGTAGATCCATGGGGAGCAGTTTGCAATCACAGTAAGTTCCAGAAACCGCACAAGAAGAGATCACAGCTCCTTGGAAACACAGCTGCATTGGGACATGCTGGAAGTCCTGGCACTGCAAGCCTCTAGAAGATTAAGTCACACAACATAGTCTAACACAGGCTGTAGACGGTTTAGCTGGTGCTTTTAGTTGGTACTGGAGTAAATAGAAGTGTGTCTGAAAGTGGTTACCACCACCAGGCTTTTAGAGTTACAGTGCAATAGCATAGGGAAATGGTCAAAAAAAAGTTATTTTTGTAATATCCTATTCTTTCCTCCTCGCAAAAAATTGTGTGTGTGTGACTAAGTTTATATGTGGGGGAAAATCCCATTAGAGTGTACCACAGCCCCAGCAGCGAACGAAGCCAGGCTTTCAGGTACTCACAGGATATTACATGGAAGTTCCCCTAAAGGAAAAAAAAATCCTAGTATGTCATGACTGTCAGGACAGACAAAAAAATTGTGGTATTCCTGTCTCGAAGTCCAACTTGACATATGTACATGACATACATAACATGTATGTATCTACAAAACCATTTCAGTCACTGGTTCCAACTATGGTCACAGTCTCTGTATAACTAATTTAATCTGAAGTTCTGTAAGTACTGCTATCTGGAATACAAGTCAATACAATCATTCCGATCTAACAATTTGAGCATATACTGAAAAGTTCTGCAGGATCAAGGCGCTTTTAAAGCAAAATATGAGATGTATTTGAAATTCTCTGTAACTGTATTTTGAGATAAGATTTATTTTGCAGAAATAGATTACATAGGTTATTAAAGCTCTTCTCTTAAATTATATCATGCAGTAAAATTAAATCCAGTTTTGATTACTATTATGTTGTCAAAAGAAAAATCTAAGATGGCCTAGAATTCAGCCACTTTGTAATTTCTAGCTGCTTCTGACAGCTGCTTTTAAAATGCATTTTAGTGTTTACTGCTTTACGTAGCTACTTCACAGTCTTTATTTGTTTTGTCACTACAATCCCAGGTATTAGGGAAGTTTCATTACTCTGATTTTATAGCTTTGGTACCGAGGAAAAGAAAATTCATAAGCAAATTGATGGCAAAACTGGGAAATGAATCCTGACTTTGGAGTCTCAGACACTGACGACCTCACAACAAAATTGTCTTTTTCTCCCTATAGTCATGTGGAGGCATGTACAGGGGCTTATCTCTAAGTGCATGGACATACACATTGACTTCCACAGGCTTGTGTTTTATGCTTGCTGCTGGCTATGGGCGTAAGTCTTTCCAGGACTAAAGCCTTAATACTCAGTGGACTCCATTCAAACACTAGCTCACTGCATCACTACTCTCCTTAAGGCTCCCATGAAAGACTTTGCTGCCTGGATCTTCCTGTGTAAGTACATTGTAGTTAATTATTTATATATCTGCAGTTCTTTCTCTTTTTGGATGACTCAGTCCATAATTGATAGACTTTTTTCAGATAAAGTGTTTGGGAAAATTATACTTGAACTTAAACATTATTAGTTGAATTGTATGGTTTGGTTTATCTGTACAGGTCAAGTGCACCAGTGTGATCACTCAAAGTGCAAATGAGTCACTACTTACCATCCTACCGCGAATCATTAATTCCAGAATAACACTGATTCTCTGCTGTGGGAAAGAAAAAAAGGTCTTTGAATCAGCTTGTACACAAATGAAACTCTGATCCTGATAATACAGATGTGGTAGCAAGGATTAACATTAATTATGCATGGAAGGTTTTGCAAGATCAGGCCTAAGATCTTGCCTAAGATCATAAACCTATTTTTCCTTAATGGGTAGAGGTGTATGTAGTCCAAGCTTTCTAAAATGTAGAGTACCTCAATTCGTGAGAGCCAATTTAGGCTACTTCAAAGAAACTCTATTTTGCATAGATTGTGCAAGGAATAGCTTTCTGAATATATAAATCAGAGTCAGTTTAGTTGTTTGACACTGGACGCATAGAAATCTCTTGAATCTTTTAAAAATTTATAGATGTGTTCTTTTATTTTCCCAACATTTAGGAAAAGTAAAATTATATACAATCTGGGAGAACAAACCACAACATACAAGCTTTTTGCTGTATTTTTTTTTTCCTTCCCTACATTAAGAATGCTTATAGATATAAAGAATTTTCCCAAACGGAAAAAAAAATCTCCATGTTGTCTATTAAAAATTCCATTTTCAGAAAGAAAATTGTCACTTTGATAGAGCTTCCTTCTCCCAGGGCTTCAACATACTAGCAAACAACCTACTAAAGCATTCATCAGCAAAACTATCAGTGTACTAAAAGGACCGAAGATACGAAAGACATTGTAATAAACACAGTCATTGCCTTTACAGGTTAACTCAGCTCATTTAAAATTCAAATCCTACAGCCTAGAAACATGAATTATGATAATTTCTCCAGGTGATGATTTCTCTGATCACACTAAAGCAAAGAAAACAGTGTAGGAAATCAACTCCTGCAACTATATTTTAAGTGTAACTTTAGTCAATGTAGAATAAGAATATTAAAAATGTAAAATGAAACCACTTCATAAGAAAACCTCTTTTTACATTTTGTCTTGTAATGAAGAACCATTCCTGAAATGTGAAAAAAAACACAAAAACAAGCACTTGTTGCTTCATAAATTCTAGAATGCTTAGGTTACACACCAGCAACAGAAAGAGGAAGAGCTTGATTTTTGACTCAAGTCTAATATTTTCTTCCATCAGCAGTAACTTTAGATAGAAAAAGCCATATTCTTAACCTCTGGACTGGTGACATAGTTTAGTTACCCTTGAGTTGAACTGAGATTTATGTCATCCCAGATATGTTTTCTTAATAAAGCATAACATACTTAGGAAGTTGTAAGAACCTACAGAATACATTTTTGGAAGACAATAGCCTGTTTAGGTGTTTCCCCTGAGGATATTGTGTGTTCTATGATTTTATGTCTGGCTGTTTAATAACTGTCCTATGTGAAATAAAAATGGGCAAGGTGACTTGAAATTCATGGCAGTGCAGAAGGCTAGAAGAAGGTACTCTGTGATACTGAGGTTTTTTTCCAAGTTTAAAGCCACAGAGGATTCCCAGGTCACCTATTCTGACCTGTAGCATATCACAGGAGAAGCACCATTTACAGATAGGTCTTCCAGTCACCATTATTTGAATAGCCTGAGTAATTCACATATATAAGGCATGTTGATGCGTACCTTTGCAGAATCCATAAGGATTCACTTGGCAGGTGCTTTTCCCCAGGTCAGCCCAGCATCTGTCTGAGCAGGTCTTTCTCAGCATGATAAAGTAGGAGAGTGCATATTATGTAGGTAGTGCAGGTACAGATGGAAGGGGGATGAGGCTGGCAAGGTACTTCAGCGGGAAGGTGTTTCTTAGGTCCTTACAAATGATTGACCCTCTCTATGACATATCTCAAACCCCTCATAGTCTTTTTTCCTGTATCCATTGTGATGCAACTCAAGATGGAAAATAAATTATGTGTACATACTAGTACTGTAAAAAAAAGAATGATGGGAAGGAAATTTCTGAGATCAAAATAAGCCTGAAGCTTATCTGGTATATCCACTATACCCTGCCCCCATGCACCGTTAATTAAGCAATGAAGAGGGTGAAAATGATATGCTTCAATTAACTTTTTTCCAGTTATTTTCACTCTTATTGTGTTTATTCAAAATAATTAAATAGCTGTATAAGGCCACAGAACTGTGACTTTATGCTCAAATGAACAAATAGAAGCAACAATTGTTTAACTTGGCAACTATTTTGTGGCAATGATGAATGCGGAAACAAAGATGCAAGATACAGGCATCAAAATGGAAGCTCTCTTTCCATCTGTTTGCCTCTTCCTTTAAAAGAGGTTGATATGGGGGCATGTTATCAACAAAAGTTAACTGGATTATCATCAATAGGAACAATTGTTTGTATTCATTTACGTGAGGGCTGCACCTTTGCTGTTCATGCAACATGAAGAATATGAGGAGCTTGCAGAGTGGGATTTCAGGAGCCTGTGGTTTTTGCTGTGTACAAATGCATGAGGTTGGTTACCTATGCCAGGTTACCCATGCAGCTAAGGCAGAGGGACCGGTAATGAGGAGCTCCTGCACTACTTTGAAGGACACCACTTGGTCTCTACACACAGTGAGAAGGCCTACAGCTCACTGCAGCCTGAGTTGACACTCTTCGAGCTATCAAGGAAGGAGCCAGTTCCAATCTAGATGCTGTGTACAGTTTTCAGCCTGAGCCAATCAGTCTTGCTGACATGGATGCCGCATAACACCATATGACTTCTGTGTCAGAGCTAATTTGTGTCTGGCAAACTCGGAGCAGACATAGTCAGAGAAGCATGTGTCTGTCTACACCATCCACATGCATATATATCCATCCCTCCAGAAATATGGAAAAGCACATAGAGGGATTGCCCTGTTACAGTAAAATGCACCTCTAGAGAGGAAGTTGGGTGGGAAGGATGGACTGAGTGTTATTGACTCCATAGGAGTCTGCCCCAGGGTCAAGTGTCTCTTAGTTGTTCTCATTAATGCCTTTGGAAAGCAGCTGACAACTAAGGAGTATGTACATACTGGACTCCACTTCTTTATATCACTTGTTATCCCTCTTTTACCCTCACAAAACTTTTCATTCATTATCTTCGTTCTTGCCTTGCATGTAGCTTTGGACCTCATCAATCTTAAAGACATGTTGTTCATAAACTGACAAAACAAAACCACCATTCTCAAGTACAGATTAAGTTTTAAAAAATCTGCCTGCTGTGTAACCTTAAAGGCAAATTTGAAATCACTGCAGAGAGGAACAGCCTCCTGAGCTTTCACCGATGATACTCCAAAAATGCTCTTTGCTCTCCTCATGAGCATACTCAGGAGTCCTATGAGTCCTGTGGGGACCTGGTTTTTGTTTTGACTGAAAAGGAAGGCTTCCTGAATGTATTTTGCCATAGTTAAAGAGCAGTTCTTCTTCAAGCAAAATTTTTACTTTTGCATGTTTTAAGGCTTTAATAATGTCTTTTACAGTTTCAGTTCCCATGTGCAAATGCTTATCCAGCCTTTGATTTTCATCTGAAATTCAAACCACATTTTAGGATTTTGGGTGGGATTCCTCTCACTGAAATTTGGAGGTGGGATTTGGTTGCCCAACCATAGGCATCTAGTGCAACTTGAGATGCCCTTGTGTATCTCAGGCATCCAGGCTGGTAAATAAGCCACAGTGCTGAACTCTTCTGGAGCAGCAATTCTAGAATAGCTGAGAGCACATTAAATGCACTTGCTGACCATGTTAACTTGCATGATGTCTGTAAATTCCATCCTCCTGTTGCCAGCATAAAACTCTGTGTACATGGTGTAAGAAAGAAACCTGACTAAATCATCGGTTCCTCACTGACCACCAGGACAGGAAGAAGGTATCTCTTCCCTCCCTGATTTCCCCCTCACCCACCAAACAAAAGGAACTGAGTCAAAATATGAATAGATGAGCATAACATAAAGGGGGAAAATGCAAAACATAGGCAAAGAACAACAAGACAGATTTTTAGAAAGTAAATTAGCTGAAGAGAAAAAAAGCAAGTAAAGCATCAGACTACTGCTTAGTAGAAATGGAAAGCTATTAGCAGATAACAGTAAGAAGGTCAGAGTTTTCATTGTCTTTTTGGTGACAGCCTTCAGTGAAGAGGTTGATTTTAGTCAGGTGGCTAGCTTAAAAAACACAAGTTAGAGAACACAAAAATTTATCCTACATCATCTGAGTGACTGAAGGACTTTCAAAACTGCAGGTAGTTACTTCTGAAAATATGAAGGACCTGGAGTTGAGTTAAGCTTCCAAAAGACTGCAAAAAGGCAACAAAAATGCCTGTCTTTTAAAAAGGGGATGCCCCTCCTCACCCTGCCCCCCCAAGCCAAGCAATTACAAGCTTAGATACTTTACTTTCAATTTCTAGAAAGAAATTAAAATATAATGAAGCAATCCTTGTATAAACACCTAGAAGAAAAAAGAAAACTTTTGGCAAATATATTTTGTCAAACTTCCGTCAAACCAATCTAACACAACGCAATAGCAAGCTCTATGTTACAAAGGCTCTTATACCTATCTCATTTACTACTTTTGAAGACAAACTACGAAAATATACAGCAATATTTAGGTAGATGGACTGATTTTGGAAAGCTTCTTGGAGAATAATTACTATATGTTCATCGCCAGGTGGGAATGATGCATTGAAGGAATCTCCTGTGGGCTGTGTTCTTCAATATCCTCCGGAGTGGCCTGAGTGAGGGACTGCACCGACTGGGAAGGGTGGTGGGAGGGTAGGAACCCAACTCCAGCTGCTCAAGACCATTGAAGAAGTGGTGCAACTCAAACAGGGCACATTTCCTCCAGAGCAAGAGCCAAGTATGACCTGCAGGTAGGAGCTGTAGGTTGCACAAATGCAGAGCAGAGAACCGGCAGGACAGTTGCTCTGTGAATGGCACAGGGGTTACAGCAGCACACAAGGCAAGCAAGAAGCAGTTATGTGTCACTGTGATAAAAGGTGTGTCCTTGGATGTATAGGCAGGGCTATCATGTCTGACAGACATGAAATAATTCTTCCTATTTGATCCTGGTAATACGTGAGCGGACCTGTGAGCAGTGTTTATTACCTAATTTCAATAAAATATGGGTAGCTGAAGAGAAGTACATGGCATGCATGATTTAGAAAATACTGTGAACAATGAAACACTAAAAGAAGACTCGGAGTTCTTTGGTTTAGCAAAGAAATAACTTAAGGAAGACATGAGATCACATTTCAAAAAATTAGTTATAAAGACAAAGGGAATGAGGTCTTTCCCATATTTCTGTGAAAAGGACAGAAAGTCATAAGTCTTTAAGCATCTGTCAGGACTGGCATTAAGTGTAGTTCAACCTGCCTTGGGGAGGAACAGGAAACACACGATCTAAGTGCTTTCCAGTCCCATGGTTTGAGAAGCATAATTGGCAGCATGCATACCTTTTTTTTTTGAGCTGGCTTAGAGAATAAGTATATGAATTGAGTAAGTCATCATTCTCTCATCTGATCTCAGCTGGACATGACCAGAATCAATGCAAGAACCTGAGTCAGATCTTTAGAAAGGCTTCAGTTATTTTGGATTGATTTAATTTTAAGGTGTTACAGTCACACTGTGATTAATGGCTCTACCCATAGTACAGTTTTTCAGTAGAGCTGTCACAGACAGTCCATTTTTTAAAGAGAGCCTTTGCGCTTTGTTCTAGAGAACAAACAGGCAGTATTGACCCACCAAGAAAGAAATTGGTTATGACTTAACATTTCCACACATATTTGCCCATCAAAGCTTCCAACTGAAAGAGAAGAATGTTACCAGCCTTTTTGGGTGTTTGTGCCTGCATTCTTACACTCACACACCACATCATGCCTCCTTGATGGAGTCCCAGCTTGAGGGCTTAAAATCTCAGTGTTCTCTGAGTCAAAATGAGAACTTGAATCCACAGTGCTTATATGTTTGGGTATTGAATAATAGGAATGGGGCTTTTTCAGGGTCTCCTGCTGGAGCATCACATGTGTCATCAGGTACCCAACTTTCACTTGGACAGAAAGAGAGAGGGGTATCTGTAATCCCACTGCTCTGTTCATTCACAGAGATGTCTAAGTCCCTCCACCAAATCAAAGACAAAGCTTTTGAATTGAGTATTTGTATCTGTCTCCTAATCTGTCTAGAGAGGTGCTTATTTTGCCTCTCTGCCATTTGTTTACATGGATATGGTCCTTCTATCTATGGGTTAATAATATTTGAAGATTTCAGGAGCTGTGACATAGCAGCGACTGAAGGATTTGCTGCATAAGATAACTGTCAAGTGGTGGTTTGAGATAATCAGCAATGCTTTAAATGGCTAATGACTTGTTGTGGTGGGTTGACCTTGGCTGAACACCAGGTGCCCACCAAGCTGCTCTATCATTCCCCTCCTCAGTGGGACAAGGGTGAGAAAATAAGATTGAAAAAAACCTCATGGGCCAAGATAAAGGCAGTTTAATAAAGTAAAATTAAAGGTGGCATGCAAAAGCAAAGGAGAACAAAAGATTTATTCTCTACGTCCCATCAGCAGGTGATATCCAGTCACTTCCCAGGAAGTAGGACTTCAGTACTCGTAGTGTTTGCTCTGGAAAACAAACGTCATAAATAACAAATGCCCTCCCTTTCCTCCTCCTTTCTCTTAGATTTATTGCTCAGCAGAGGTGATATGGTATGGAATATCCCTTTGGTCAGTTTGGGTCAGCTGTCCTGGCTGTGTCCCCTCCCAAGATCTTGCCCACCCCCAGCCCACTGGTGATGGGAGGAATGTTGGAGAGACAGCAGGGATGCTGTGCCAGCACTGCTCAGTGGTAACCAGAACACCGGTGTGTCATCAACACCTTTCTGGCTACCAATACACAGCACAGCACTATGGGGGCTGCTATGGGGAAAATTAACTTCATCTCAGCCAGACAGAATATGCTTGTTCTGTTGGCAAAGGAGGGAATGTGAATCCTCAGACATTCCTAGTTTCTCTCTGAAACCAGTCGTACATCGCTGAAGTGGGACACTCGGACCTCTGTATCTCTGCGTAGAATCACAGAATGGTTTGCATTGGAAGGGACCTTTAAAGATCATCTAGATGGGCAGGGACATCTTTCACTAGATCAGGTTGCTCAAGACCCTGTCCAACCTGACCTTGCACACTTCCAATTACAGGACATCTGCAACTTCTCTGTGCAACATGTTCCAGTGTCTCACCACCCTCACTGTAAAAAATGTCTTCCTTATCTCCAGTCTAAATCTACCCTCTTTTAGTTGCTTATGTCCAATCTTTTATCCACCAGTACCCCCAAGTCCTTCTCTGCAAGGCTGCTCTCAATCCATTCATTCCTCAGTCTGTATTGATACTGTGGAATGCCCTGACCCAGGTGCAGGACCTTGCACTTGCCCTCATTGAACTTCATGGGTTTTCCACCTCATGCATCCCCATGAGGACTCAGACTTGGTTTGTTCAGTAACAGTGTTACTGGTGGCTACTCCACCTGTGCCTGTCCCAGCTATGCTGGTTAGTGTGAGAAGCAAAGGGCGTTTGAGCAGCACGTGTGTTATTTGTTGACAGGTTCTGAACATTCAAGAAAACCTAAGCTAGGAATGGAATTTGGCCTACGTCTTTGTTCTTTCTATTTTGAGTTAGCGTAAGTGGGGTTTATCTGCTGAACTCTTGACTTCTGAAAATGTAACTAGCTGTCTAGACTCACTTTATTGAAAAAAGGAGAGGGGAAAGGTGTCTGAAGAGGGCAATTTTTCTTATTTATTTTAGATGCCTGTCCTGAATTGTAATTATTCTCTCTGTGAAGGTTTCCACATGTTAATATTGTGGTATGCCAGATTGACTTTGCTTACTAAAATTCTTGAGTTGCACACATAGCACCTGCTCATTTACACCTTATTGTCCTTTGTGAAGGTGAAGGCTGTGAAGGCTATGATTAAAAAAGGTTCCTATGACTTTTTTCCTCCCTTTTCTTTTTCTTCTCGTGCTTTACTATGTTTTCTACTCTAAAGGTCTTCCAAGATCTGCATTATCCTGAAATATCAGTAGTGTAAGTGCTGCGTGATAGTAGAAGTAGCATCCCAAATAAATCATATTTGACATACATGAAAATTATGCAGAAACATATAACTAAATTATGACTAATACAGGAATGACACACTTTCTGACAACTCAGGCAAACATAAATCGCTACCTATAAATGGAGACACTAGAATCACCTGAAAAGCAGTTAACTCTTTCAACCTGAAACAGCACAACCTGTGTTTATTGATCTCTGTCTTTGTGCACATAAGGGGAAGGATTGATCTGAGAGGTCTAAGCTCTTCTGTGAGTGACCTGTGCTTAACAGTTTTCAAGGCAGCAAAATCCACCTTCGACTTTTATGTCAAACTGGATATAATACGCAGTGGGTGTGACTGACCGGGGGGTAGATGCAGGAGAATTGTGAGCTCTTGGTCTGTGAGAAATGCAGGTACCTGCCTGCAGCACAGGTTCAGCTGCTCCGAGGTGCCCAAGGTCCCTTGGTCCCTGCCAAACAGGGAGACATTTCCAAGCTTTAATGTGGAGTGAGGCAGCACTGCAGGGTATACAGCTGAACAAATAAATTCTTACAGACCCTGCAAGGAGCATAGCCATGGTGTTGTGATGCTGTGCTAATTAGCCTCATCTGAGTTAATTAACACACTTGTAAGCTGAGCTCAGTCAAGTGGTGCTTTTGCCTCCAGTCCTGGAAGAAACTCATTCAGAGCTCGTTCTGAAGTCTTTGCGCAGAGCACTATTGCGCCTTCCAGTAACATCCTTCAAAAGGCAGCAACCTAGTGCCCATCTAATTTCCTTCAGTGACACCAGAGCAATCCAGACTCGGACAGCACGGTCCTGCAAAGCGACGCGGTCACGGGCAGCAATGCTATGAGGGTCAGGTGCATCGAGAGAGGTCAGGGAGCATGGCAGTGCCAGCAAGAGCTGGCAGTACAGGGATGGCACCAGCGTCAGCAGGGTGACCGAGGATCTACCCGCAGCCTGGGCTGCCTCCAGCAGTGGGCTTGTGAGCGGCAGGTGTCATTGGAGACAAGAACTGCAGCTTTGCTGTTCTCTCTTATGCTCTGTGTTGATCTCACTTGGCTCCAAAGGAAGTAGGTTTAGCAGCCGCAATGAGCTCTACTCTGTCTCGGCTATTTTTACCCCCTGAAAGTAAGGGATTAGTCTTTTCAAATACAGTCTAAAATATAGTCATACAAGAGCTTTTCTTACAAAACTTTTTAGTAAAAAAGAAAAGGATGAAGGATATCATTAAAGTAAAAGCCTTCCTTAATACCTTGTATCAACAGAGCCTTAACCATTTTAATTTTCTTCCTTTCCTGCGTTATTAATAGAGCTTTTCAAGATTTTTAATGGTAGTCGTTGCTGTTGGACCAAAGCAGACCAAAACCACTGTTCAAAACACTGCACCTTTTTTGCCTGTTTGCTGCTGTATCTAGCTGTCATGTTAGCCCTGTTGTGACTCTGGTCCCATTGCTTCTGTTGGAAACAGAGCAGTCTAGCAACACTTGCAAATCCTGGAGGTGAACTTGGAGCTCTCAAGGTGCTTTGCAGACAAAACCAACGTTGTTCACCGTAACCATGGACAGAGTGGCACCAGGTGGAGGATTTTCCCAGTGTTATTCACTAGAAGCACACAGACTTTCACCGTTCTCCCACACCAGTTCAGAGTCACTAAAAGTTAACATTTGATGTGCTCTGGGCTGAATTTTTTTGAGATGATTCTCTGGAGAGTTTCTTAGTTTCTGGTCAAAACATAAGGGAGGACAACTTTGAGTCCAATTTTATGAAATCAGATAGCGTTCAAATAGGCATTTGAATTTTCAGTTTGATAAGTATCAGTCAGGTTACTTCAGTTATCATGAAACTTTGCAATGTGGTAGCCAAAGTACCACAGCAGTGCATGTGACCTCTGAAATTTAGACTTGCTCTTTTTTCTTTTTCTTTTTCTTTTTTTCTTTTCTTTTTTTTTTTTTTTTAATAAGGTAAAGTATGAAGCTTCTTTGGCTGGTAATTTTCTTCTTTGTTTTCTGAAAATCAATGTTCATACCACCTCTCAGGAGGCACATTTTCACAGGGCAAGGACAGATGATGTTTTTAATGGGTTCTGTGCAGCAAGTGTGGCAGAGCTTATTATTATTCTCTCATAGGGTGCATTGAAAAGTAACACTTAATAAAAATGACCACAGGAAGCCAACATCAAGTGGTACCTTTTATTAAATACGAAGCATCTGTGTTTTACACAATTTGGGAAAAATGAAGCTTAGTCTTACCTTTTGTCTATTCCTTTAATTCCATTGGGAAAGAAATTACAAAGCTACTTAGGGTCCTAAATACAGACAGACATTGAGATCCACCATGGGCACTTGGGCATTGCAGTGCAGCACATTGTACCATCCAACCTTCAGCTGCCAGCCTTCCTAGAAGCAGTCATCCAGCTGGGCTATCCAGGATTCATATGTAAGACAGGGAGATTGAGTGTCCCTGGATAAAACAACCCTATTTGGGACTATAGGCACTTTCTGTAGGAGTTCCAGTGATTTTTTAAACTGGAATCCACAGTCCTGCTGGCATCTGACACATAAGCCAAGATTTTTTTAAATAAATAATATTAAGTGTCATACTACATTCCAGCTCCAGACACCTACAACGTCCATCTTGTGAACAAAATATTTAATCTCTGCAGACAGTGAGGATACAGGTAGTGCACATGGAGAACTGTACAATTTAGCAAATGTTACTTTATCTTTAGTGAGGTGAACAGGTCTCTGTACTTGAGTGAAGTGTGATTTACTTCCAAGTTGAAATCAGTTGCTCACTTGTAGATGACCAGTGCCATTTGGGCAGCTCTGAGGTATTCTGCCTGGTCTCCAGATGCCCTTCCAGGATGTGTGTGACACTCATCAGTCCTGCGTGACACCTTGCAGCTGTCTCAGGCACTCACTCCAGAGCACCTCTGATCGCACCAAACATAGGCAAATGACTCAAGCTCTCTGTTGGCTATCATGGGGGCTTAAACTGCCAGGGTATAAATTGGTTGCTGACTGCTAGGTAGTCACTTTTTCAGAACTATGGGAGTTCCCACTGGGTCTCCAAACGTTGTCCCAAAGACTCCAGCCCTTTGTCACATCCACCACCCACACACAAAGATTTCAGATGCTCTAAGGCATGTCATAGGGCACTAGGTTTCTATGTTTTAGCAGCTGATCTCTGATCCTGCTTTGTATGCTGTAGGCTGGCATGTCTGAAACCTAAATCTAGGGGTTTGAATTTGAATCTGAATCCCACCTTCAGACCTTTTTTTTTTTTTTCCTGCAAAAACTGGCTGACAGCAGCACCAGTGCTGATCTCTTCTGAACGGACTGTGCAATTTTCTGCTCCTCCACCACTTCTGTTCAGCTGCTGTCTCTGCTCCTCCCAGTGCAGGTTATTGCTCTGGAAGACAATATTTTCCATTTCGAAAAACTAGAGTGCTGTTTTCTCTATTCTCCTGTTCTCCATGCTCTGCAGATGCAGAGGGTTAACTGCAGGCTGCAGTATGAAGCAGGTGCTAGTTCCCATTGCTTTAGAGCTTGGGTAGGTTGTATATTACAGTACAGTACGTGCTGACACTTCACATGGGAGACAGTACTTGGTAGCTTGGGTTTTCCTCTCAGTTGAGGTTTCAGGACAGCTGGGAGAAGAGGAGAAGAGGGATCGGGTGGCTCTGCAGCTCTTTTCTATTATTGCAGGAGATTCTTCTCTGTAATGGTGATGTGGTTCGCTCAACATGTGGTTTGGTGAACCCCTTCTAGTTAACCCTCCACAAGAGACTAGAAGGTTAACGAGGGTAACTTCAGCTCCTGGAGCCATTGCTTCAGTGTCTTTGCAGACTCAGATGGAAAAATCATTCTCTGAAAGTATTTGGGGCACATTTTGAAATTTAATTTTCAAAATGAAGGCTAGGCTGCAATGTAATCAGGTCAACCCAGGGGTGAGATATGCAACTGAGAGTTATTACAAACTGTGCTGTTTCGGTTGATTGCAAGACAAATCAGCACATTTTAGCAACTCATAACTGTCTTCAGGAGTTTCAGATATTTTGTGAAGAGAAAAACTTCTGCTTGGAACCACTAGCTCAGTGAGCTTGCGATACTTCATTCAGAGCATCTCGGATTCAGCACAGTTCCTTTGGAGCCAAACCAGGTTTGTGCCTATCCCAGAGCTATAGATCCTGGGAGTATCAGGGCAGTGTCTTGGCATCCCACCAAGAGATCTGCTGTGGGCAGGAAAATACTGAAAGTCGCTGCAACTGCTCTCATAAATCAATGTTACAGCTATTTTTAGTCAAACTGACAAGAATGTCATTTTTTTCAGAACAGTTGCTGTCTCTGGGGAATTTCTGCTTCACAGAAAATTTTTACAAAAGTTGGTTTTAATCTGATTTGAATTAAGATCATAAGTCAAAAACTTCCTTGTGTGCTGAAACTTCTGTTTTATTGGCCATTATGAGACAGGAAATCATACTGGAAAAGGGCAGTCTAAGTACAATTGAAATTAATGATATCCCTACTTTTACCAAGTCATATCTGCAGCTAGCAAGCACTTAGAACCAGTATGCATTCACTCATTGATATTGGATAGTCCCTCCTGTTAATCTTATTAAATCACTTAGAGTCAGCCAAAGGTATATGAAAGTAATTGGTTCAGTCTCAGTGGCTCACTAAAACCATGTATTGAGGAAAAAGTGACTGAATGTGCTTTTCATGAATTTTATTAAATGTAATAAATAAGCAGGAATCAATTTAAAGAAGACACAATAGTTAAGCCTTCTACAAATACTTGCTAATCAGTTAGGACTTAATCAGTGCAATACCAAATTATGGTCAAAATAAAATCATGTAAAAATTTATCAGCACCACTATCAGTAAATCCTTAGATTAATCAAAACCATCAAATGAATACTGCAAATAATCACTCCTAAATCTAAAGTAAGAGGTTCAGGGAGGTAGCCATTCTTTTAGTTCCAAAACATGATCAACTATATGGCATAAATCTTTAGCTGGGTGAATATTTCAGCATAAAAAGCAAATGGGCATAAATCTATATTACTATCTCAGAAGCCAATTAATGTTTTCTTCTTGGAAGTTCACCATCAAGTACAGATGCTAATCAGCCTACTCTTTCTCTCCTCTCTCCCAGGGAATATAAATGTTACAAGGTATTTTGATGAGCACATATTTCAGCAATTCTTTCACTGATCCACCACTGACAAAACCTTAGGAAAACCACAGTGTTTGATTGGAAGGGAAAGGATTCTAGTTTAGTACAGAAATATTCTCCAGTGGTTTCCTATGCGGTCACAAGAATCCCAAAGCGTATTCCCCCCCAAAACAGACTTAAACAATTAATATAAAAACATATTCAAACATTTCAGCTCTTGTAGTCTTTAGCCCTACTTGCTATGGGGAACTGCCATTGCAATTAGATATATTTCTGATGTTCTTTTTCTGAACTGAAAAGTGTCTTTAGGTTGGTTTTGTCCCCATTTCAGGCTGAGGAATCAGTGCTGTCATTTCTATTGGTGATTTTGGGAGGAAAGGTTGCAAAGTAATAGTTGGTGGCTGAAAAGGTACATCAGGGCCCACAGTAACTTAGTCTATGGTGGATAGTTCATCCTTACCCCATCTTGCAATAAGTACCTTGGTCCTTAGTGAAATAGGGATGTCATATACCTGAAACAGGATCTGATGTCAATATAGTGACTACGCTGCAGTCTGTAGCTAATTAACACAAGTCCCTTTTAAAGCCACCTGTCTCTTTCACATCTCCTGATTTTGACTTCCTTCCACAAACAAAGGAAAAACATGAGGTGAATCCTGGAGAAAGGAATCTAAGATGTGGATTTGAAGTTTCACTTCAGCTTCTGGAGCTGGAGACAAAACAGCACTTCACTATCTGGTGGTTCAGCACAGCATTTGAGCAGCCCCTCCAGAGAGCAGCCTGATGAACCATTCCCTCCCTTTACCCCTATCAAACACCTGTGCACACCTCAGAATAAATCTGAACAGATTTAATGACAGTTGTCAAATCAACTCCTTTGTGAGAATTAGGGTGGGTTGGCTAGCTGCTTGAAGATTATCAAGACATTTCTTACACTTGAAGGTCCCAACATTTTCTCCCTTCTAGAACCACAGCAAAATTTTAAAATGCTAGTTAAACTAAAGCCATTGAAGTTTATATAAATCTACATTTACATAAAGATAATTTTTCACTTATCCTTATAAAATGTCTATTATAGGTTATGCTTTTTTCTCTTACCTCTTAATCTCCTTTTTCTACATGTTTTGTAATTTCTCAAAGGGAGGAATTTTCGGTATCCAAATTAGTTTGATTTTATTGTTTAAACTTAGATGCTTAGCTCCTGCTTTGTGAAATCCACAACCCTGAGGTCTAGCTACTGAAGCCTGCAGAGAAATTGCAGTTTTACAGTGTAAGTGCTACTAACAGAGGTAAAGGATATGCTAGAAGCAGGGATGTGTGTCCAAAGCTTCCTCTCTTCCAAATTCATGTTTTTCACTGCTGTTGTATCATTTCTGAGACCACAGCAGGCCCAGATTGGGTTTAGCTACATGTGCTGATTTTGGCTGGGATAGAGGTAATTTTTCTCCACAATAGCTAATATGGGCTATGTTTTAGATTTGTGCTGAAAACAGTGTTGATAACATGGGGGTGTTTTAGCCTTTGCTGAGCAGGGCTTGCACAGAGCCAAGGCCTTTTCTGCCTCCCATCCCACCCCACCAGCCAGGAGGCTGGGGAGGCACAAGGAGTTGGGAGGGGACACAGCCGGGACAGCTGACCCCAATGACCCAAGGGATATCCCACACCATATGGCATCATGCTCAGCATATACAGCTGGGGGAAGAAGAAGGAAGGGGGGCACATTCAGAGTGATGGTGTTTGTCTTCCCAAGTCACTGTCATGTGTGATGGAGCCCTGCTTTCCTGGAGATGGCTGAACACTGGCCCGCCCATGGGAAGTGATGAGTAAATTCCTTGTTTTGCTTTGTTTGCATGTGTGTCTTTTGCTTTACTTATTAAACTGTCTTTATCTCATCCCATGAGTTTTCTCACTTTTACCCTTTTGATTCTCTCCCCATCCCAGCAGGGCGGAGTAAGCGAGCGGCTGGGTGGGGCTGAGCTGCCGGCTGCGGTTAAATCATGACACTACCCTGACTTTACATTATTTCTTTAAATTATGGAATGACTAATACAATCAGGAATATAGACAAGCTCTGCAGGTAGAGACCAGCCTTTTCCCCTCTCTTTCCATTACTATGTGCCCTAACCATTGGACACAGATCCTTTTTGTTTGCTCTCCTGGGAATTCCCAAAATTCTTAATCCTGGGAATCCTCTTATTTTTAGTTGCATAATAGCTAGCTACCAACAGATCAGTGGGGTTCCTTCATCAAACCTTCTTTAACGTCTCTCCAGTTTGATAGTGGAAGTGAGTGATGTGAACTATCTGCTCTGTGGGCTGAGGATTTTGAACTTTTCTGCTTTAAGAGGTGGGCTACTGTGGAGAAGGGGGAAATAGCACCTGCTCATTCTGCCCAGGAACATTTAAGAGTGAGTTTTCAACTCTGGGTTTTGAATGACACAAGAAGGGTGCCTTACAGTCCCAATTCACATACCTAAGCTCTGGAGTGGAGCAAAAATTTCTGACTTATTCCATGATTTAGCATTTAACTGTAGGTTTTTCCCTGCTTCCCACAAAATTTTTTTGAGCATCTCCAGTCTAATGTGCTTTCTGTGCACTCACTAGGAACTGTAGATGCTTTGCAATACAGGTCAGGCACCTGTAAATGAAAACTTGGTAACTTAAAGGTATCAAAGTCTTTTACTGTATCTGGCTCAAGATGGCTATGGATGAAAAGTTGGAATGAAAAAATCACCAAAGTATCAACATCGAGATGACCATAGAAAGCATTTTAAGCCATATTCAAAGTCTTGTATGAGCTCATATTTTAAGTGAAAAAGAATTTTAAAGAAACTGAAGAAACTCTAGCTTGGGTTTGTGCCAGGTCCTAGTGCACCACTCAAGATTAAAGTGAATTTTTCTCTCCGTGGTATTGCAGTCAGGTTTTCCCTCACCAAGACTTCAGCTGAAACCGCCAAGACTCACAGTCCTTGACAGAAATTACTTGAATTGAGAACAGAATGACTGAGTTCAGGTGGGAAATTTATACTGCACTGCTGTCACGACAAGAGAGTACTCTAAATGCAAAGTGTCCCATCTTTGTGAATAATACAGACAAAGGAAAAAAGCTTAGTCTTGCCACACCAATTTAGATGAATGACATCTGGAATTGTCCAGATGTTCACTTAAACACATGTGATTGCTTGTTCCTGACTTTTTCGAAGGCATCAGTAGTCATAAGGTGAAGAAAACCACTTAGCATTTACCTGAAAGGTTAAAATATATCTTAAATGTGAACCGCAAGTACTTACCTAGAAAAGATTTCTGGTGGAAAACATTGAGAAAAAGTGACAGTCTTAGAGGTGTGAGGAAGACTTTTTGGACTGCAAATATTTCTTAAATTAGCTGGACTCTCATTTCAGGCTTTATTTCTAGTACTTATCTAATCACAACTATCAGTCCTCAGTGCCAGGGTGCTATTCTTGAATTACAGTGATCTGAAGCAGAAGACATATGGGACAGATACCTCTGCAACGCTGAGAGAAGGCAAAACGCTTTGTTGAAGACCAGACTCCTCCCTGTCATGTGAGCTGGAACATCTGCTAGCATCGATGGGCAGAGTGGCAACTGCAATGCCTTTGGCTTCCCCAGAAGATGCTCTTCAGATACCAAGCATTGTGTAACAGTTCCTCATTTTTAGCTGATAGAGCGGTACACAAGGACCTGACACAAACTCACACTAGAGCTTTTTCAGGTCACCTATGTTCTCCCTGCCATGATCTGTCACCAAATTGAAGCCCCAGCTCACTGGACTTTTACAGATCCCCTGAGGAGCTGCAGTTCCCAATGGTGGACGCTTTCTGAGGTACTGTTCCTCATTCTTCAGCCAAACTGAGCCACATTCAGAAGATGTTCCTGCTGTTGATCTTGCTTCAGGTGGTAAGGAGGTACTGTAAGTCCTTCTGGGTGATATTTGATGCCTGGGAGGCAAGTCTCCCAGATGCTAACAGCCATGTAATTTCTTTCTCTTGCCATGCTGCAGCAGAAGCTTAGTAGTAACGCAGCTACCAGCTGAACCAGGATGTAGATACAAAAGCCTGGATTGCCATAGACTCTAAAATAAATGAGCTTTTTCTAACTATATGGCAAAGCAGTTTGTATCTGTCAGATTTAATTGAGAGACTGGAGACCTGTTAGCACAGCAATGACTCCAGGTACAACTTGAATAGAAGGCATGAATTTCGAGCATTTTTACTGCAATATTTAATGAACAGATTGTCTTAGAATTTAAAATGTTATTAATTAAGGACCTCAATTACCAGTAAGTATTGTTTGTCTTTTTATTATAACCATTGCTTGTAAATGGAATCATTGCTAACAGTCATGTTCCATGTCATACTGAGTCATAATATTTAGAGGTATAAATAAAACTAAATAGTGCAACCTTATCCCTAGATTAGAAAGAAAACACAATTATTACCTCAATGATAGCAACAAGAAAGGACTGCCAGTCAGGGTGGCTTTGAAAGTATAATTGCTACCAGAAAAGTTATTATAATATGAAGCCACTAATAGCTACTAGAAAATTCCATCACGATTTCAATCAACTTTATAGTAACACTTGGACATAGTTTTCTGCAGAAAGAGAGGTAGAAAATGTTCATTTGGTATTGCTCAGTCATTTTAAGCCACAGTTCCCTTACAACAGTGTTTAACTCTCAGCTACACAGGTATAAGGAAGCATCTAGCCTTTAAATTGTCTTTAAGTGAGTTTCCTGCAGAGATAAAACAGAAAGTAAGCTATAAAACCCAGTCTTTGTAAAGGATTGTTAGACCAGTGGTTCCCCAATGAATTTTGTGGCCACTATGATGTTGACTATAATTTGGACAGTTACTATCTGACTGCTATTTAGAGGTATATCTATTTTGTTACACCAGAGAATAGTTACAGAAGTTAATAACAGAACCAGATTAACTCACCTTTGCACTGAAGTGGGAAACAGTTTTAAAGTTGGGAACATATCCTGAGTTGGTACCTGTCTCCTTACACCAGTCAAAGACAAGAGAAGATAATAATACAGCTGAGGAAGCCAGTGTTGGCTAATATGTAAACCAAAGTGTGTAGATTCTACCTGTGCTGTATAGAGATTAATATTAAAAAACTTCAGGTGGCCAGGCGACATACATTAATTATTGCTGGTCTGCAAATCTGGCTGTGTAGAGTTCCTGTGTCTCATGCCTAGAATAACTGTTGTGTGTTCTTCATAAAATAGTGACCACAATAGTCAGAAGCCATGCTGTGACCACATTATTTCACTGGTCTAAGTGAAGTACCAAAAAGCTGAATTAATTTTTTTAATTTACCTTGATTACAGAGGAACTTGGGAAGGTTTCCACACCAGGAGTCTTTGGGAAACACAGTGGTGACTCTAACTCAGAATAAAATGTCAATAGAAGAGATCAGGGAACAAATCACAAAATTAATATTAATAAATGCAAGGTCTTGATGGTATTTACCCAAGAGGTCCCGAGATGTGGAACGTTTGAACTGATGTACAACCTTAAGCTTCCAATTGCTTCTATATTACAGTACCAAACTACTGTGGCACTGCTTTTGGAAAGGGTTCCAGAATAGATGCAATGAAATATTGAGCAATAATAATAAGAGGATTACATGGATACGTACTAACTACTTGGGAATAACCAACACAGATTTTGTAAAGGAAAGTATCATCTGACAGAGTTACTACATTATGCTGGAAACAAAGAAGATGGACAAAGAAAATCTGATTGCTGTATGTATTTGGTTTTCTAGAAACATTTTGACAAGATTCCTCACCAAAAGCTCTTAAAGAAGGTACCATGAAACAAGGGGACATGCTGCCGTATTGATAAAGAGAAAGGGGAATAAATGATGAGGATTCAAGCTGAAAGAAGTAGTCAGTGAAAGAAGTTATTCAGGAAAAAAAAGATAAGAGTAAATGAAAGGTATAAAGAAAATAAAGAACTGCAGAAGGCTCTAATGACATGACATAGTTAATAAAGTAACAAATGGAAGTCAATACACATAAAACATGATCAAAGCTTTAGGATAGCTTCTGTGCAAGGAATAACTTAAATAAATACAGACTGTTCAGCCTGGAAAAGAGACAACTAACAAGGTACGTATGATATAGGTCTATAAAATCTTCACTGGCATGGGGCAGAGGTGTGGGAAACAATTCCAGTGTAAGAACTAGACAGCCTACAAGTAAGTCAGTAGGAGGAAAATGCAAAACAGTGAAAAGGAAGTGACTCTCTGGATAATACATGGCTAAACCAAAGATTACAGCAAAGTGCTGAGAGTACTAGCTTACAGGTCTTCAAAGAGTTACCAAATGAAGTTGTGGGAGAAGATCCCACAGAACGGTCTGAAATACAAAGACCCCACCACTCTTTCTGATGCTCCCAGGGTCACAGATTCCTGCAGGGTGGGAAGGCTCAATGCAAAAGTCTTGTGGCACGAGATGCTCCATCTTATTCTTGGCCAAAGTGTCTTTAGTCAATAACTGTTTGTTTTTTATAAAGGAAACGGTGGCAACAAGCAAAAAAAAAAGCAGCAGTAAGTAGGTCTGGAGTGGGGGCTAAGGCCTTCGCCCCGCCTGGCAATGCTCTCCTCCTGGGCAAGGTGCTGGGGAGGCAGGGAGGTGGAGTAAACCCAGATGACCCTGGGGCTGTCTGTCTTGGGAGAAGATGACCAGCCTGCATCATGCCATGTAACGTGCAGCAGTAATGAGCGATTTGAAGGTGTATATAACACCAATAAATGAAGATGCAGATAAGTACCTACAATAACATATTAATATGTTAAAAGTATTTCAGAATTGCAAACTGATGCTGTTGCACTAGCATTTGGCATATTAGCATTTTATTGAGCTCTGAATTTGTTTCCAGTAAGTCTAATAGGTTAAAGCTCCTTGTGTTTCTCAGATCGTTTTGCAATTAAGAACACAGTGCTGTTTCATGCCTAATAGCTGACATCAACTGGAATGAAGAGTGACATCTTCATTTGAAATTAACAAAAATCAAGATCCTTTAATGGGTAAAAGAGAAACTGCGGCCCCCTCATAGACAGCAATCACCTTCAGAAACCCCTTGGTAAAGATGTGGCAAAGCTTAAAGACATTTACTATACTAAATATTAATTTTTATTAGATTTTCACAATTAATTTTAGTCGAGACAAGAAATATAATGTTACTCCTATTGGTTGTTCCTCTTTGCAAAAATGACCAATCTGGAAGTATACAATGGAAATCTCTTTTCACCTAGTTCTATCTGAGAAGAGAATGGACAGAAAAAAGTCTTTGGGATTACCTATTAAACTCTTTGTTCCTTAATAGTACATCTTCTATTGGTTTATCTAGTTTAGTTTCCAGCCATGCCAAGAATGACTTTTCACATTTTTCTGGTGGAAAACCAGACCAAAGACTAAGAGATTTTATGACTTAGGTTTTCATAGTCATTTAGACTAAATCTTCTGATGCTCAAGGGTAGAGTAAAAACCACAGCAGTTCCCTGTTGTGACTGCCTGAATCCTCCTAACACTCATTTCCCCAAAATGATTATTTTCACAGACAGACTTTTCTGGTCTTTTACTTTAAGTTTGGTAGAACGATTCAGTAGCTGTTTTAAACATGTGTCCTGCTTGCTTTAGCATACCGCCTTTTTTGTGTTGCTATCAGTTATATTTCACCTGCCTTTCGCTAGTTCTCTCTTTTCACCACTGAAGAAGTGGTATCTTGTTATGTCCTTACCTAACAGTTTCTTCTAGCTCTTGAAATACTCATCATACACTCATGTGGTTTATCATCTGCTGCTTTTGCCTAACTATTTTCTCACCCTTTAGACCCAGTCATATCTAGACTTTTAAAATCTGTCTTCCTAAGTCAGTGCTTTGCTTGTAAATGCAACTAAAATTAGGATTTGAATCCTAATATGAAATGATGGCTCAACAAGAAGAGGAAGTGCTAGAGTTACAAATAAACACAGCAGTATTTAATTCATCTACTAATCAGTTCCTTATGATTTTAAAAGATCTAAAACAGTCTGGCACTGAGTAACAGATGTTCAACCACTGCATCCAGGCTCTGAAGACATTGCAGCTGCACTGTGAAAAAAATAGTATGTGGGCTCTCCCCAGATGCACATGTAATGTAAATGCAAATTTATACACAGTCAGAGGTTATGTGCAGACTTTTGCATGCAATCTTATTTGCTGCAATTCCAATCAATGTGATTCTGTTGGATGAAAATCGTGAACACTGGAGCTGTTAATCACATAGAAAAAAGGGTCACCAACACATCTGATCTCCACAGCACCACCGAATGTGAAATGTGAAGGCAGCAATTCTGGATGTGCAGGACTGCTGATTGCAGAGCTTTCATGCCCTATAGTAATCCTGAGATATGACATTCCTTTGCAGTACAAAGGAATTCCAGCCACTCCAGCCAGTAAGTCAGCTTCATCGGTAGCCCAACTTAAATGCCTCTATGCAAACGCTTGTAGCACGTGGAATAAACAAGAGGAGTCAGAGATGTGTGCATACCTGCAGAGCTATGACCTTATTGGCATGACAGAGATGTGGTGGGATGGTTTCTATGACTGGAATGTTGGAATGGGAGGATACAGACTCTTTTGGACAGACAGGCAGGGGAGACGAGGAGGGGGTGTCACTCTCCATGTCAGTGATCAGCTGGAGTGCGTGGAGCTCTGCCTGGGGATGGGTGAGGAGCTTATGGGTCAGGATTAAAGGGAGGGCAGGGAGTGGTGTTGTGACATAGGCCCCGCGGCCAGGATGACCAGGTGGACGAAGCCCTCTATAGACAGATAGGAGCAGCCTCACGTTCACAAGCCTTGGACCTCATGGGAGACTTCGACCAACCCGATATCTGTTGGAGGGACAATGCAACAGGGCTTAAGCAATCCAGGAGGTTCCTGGAACGTAATGATAACTTCTTTATCCAAGGGATAAAGAGCCAAAGAGGAGAGGTGCTATGCTGGA
>NW_009610048.1:0-422 GCF_000690535.1 Cariama cristata
GTTTGAGTTTGTCCAGGAGCATCTTGTTCTTCCATGCAGGCCTCCTAGTGCTTTGCCCTGACTTCCTTTTTTGGGGGATGCATGACTCCTGAGCTTGGAGGAGGTGATCCTTGAATATTAACCATCTTTGTTGGGTCCCTCTTCCCTCCAGGGCTTTAACCCATGGTACTATACCAAGCAGCTCCCTGAAGAGGCCAAAGTCTGCTCTCCTGGAGTCCAGGGTAGTGAGCTTGCTGTGTGCTCTCCTTGTTGCCCTAAGGATCTGGAACTCCATCATTTCATGGTCACTGAGGCCAAGGTTGCCCTTGAGCTTCACACTCCCCACCAGCCCCTCCTTGTTGAGAGCAAGGTCCAGCATAGCAGCTCTCTTTGTTGGCTCCAAGTTATCACTTGGAGAAGGAAGTTGTCATCAACACATTCCC
>NW_009610049.1:0-13416 GCF_000690535.1 Cariama cristata
CCCCCAAACCTCCTTTCCACCCTCCCCCAACTTTTCAGCTGTTGTGAAACAGAACTGATTGTGCAAAGAGCGTGGTTATTGACAGGTGAATCTTTTTGTCTTAATTGTAGCTGACTTCGGGCTCGCAAAGCAAAAGCAAGAAAACAGCAAGCTTGCATCAGTAGTGGGGACCATTCTATACTTGTGGTAAGTACTCCTGCATACAACGTTCAGTCCAGTGATTTTCATCTTCGTGGTTACTTTTTTGGAGCAGACAGGCAAGTTACGATGGAGTAAGGAACAAGGTGCAAGTAACCCACCCCCAGCTACGCTGTGGTAGTTGGTTGCCTGCCTATTTTGCTGTTGCCAATTCTTGCACATGGTGGGTACTGTGGGTTGAGTTGGTGCAAAAATGAAGTAACTGTCGTTGTGTAGTAACTTGCTCATCTGTCTACATCCTTATAGATAAAGAAATGTGTTTTTAAGTTATAAAAAGATATATAGAGACAATATAAATTAATTTTAATGGCTTTTAATGTAATTGTGGCTTCCATGTTCAGTTACATTGTATGTGTGGACATCTTACCTTCTGAAAAATATTTGAAATTGGTGCTAGTGGATTTGTTTTGGATCAGTAGGCATTTGGTTTTAATAATTGAACTGAAAAAATATTTTTTGAAGTTTGACATTTTCAATGGTGGAAAAGCATGACACACCTTGCAATTTAAGCTTAGTCAACACATAAATAACTGCTCTAAAATTTTGCCTTAGATGGTACATTATTTGATCTTCTAAATGAGCTGCAGTTTCTTTTGGCATCGCATTTGTGAGCAAGCCAAACTGAGGAACCATACTGCATTCAACTGCGGTACCAATATTGCTGCCAAAGTTCCTAGATTACTACTGACTTGTGTTTTGTTTTCTCAAGAGCATGAAATAGAAAGCATTTCCTATCCAAAAGGTTCCCCTCAATATGTAAACAGTGTATGTAATTGAGATTATTATATGCATGTCAGATTCTCTCAAACAAAAGTAATTGTGGGCAGGGCAGAGTACTGATTTTTTTGTGTTGCATGATGTATAAATAACAAATGTGCCTGTTAATTGAGGTTACTGTATTGTGAGCAGAAGGGAGCAAAGGTAATCTGGGTAAAAATCTAAATTGTGGAAAGCACAAGCTCAGTATTCGTCTCATAGCAGTTGATGTGTTCTGGGCCTGCTGTTTAAGATGAGAATTTCTGTTGATTGATTGAAATGCTAACACCAGAAATCAGATAAGGAATTGCTAATCTATGCCACAGTTCTGGATCTCTCTCTTCATTTGCAAAATTACTGGTTAAGCATTGCCTACCCTAACTACTGCGTTATTGAGGAAATACGTTTACAATATGTTTAGCTGAAGCCTTGCGGATCCAAATATTCCTCATTCCTGCATGAGCCCGTTCCAGCTTCTTTGCAAACACCTTCTTACATACAGCTGCTCTTAGCTCTCTTCAGAGGCACTCTGTTGCATCTACTCGGTGTCCAGCTTTCTAAGGTCAGAAGTTGGTTTTCTTCTTTTAGGGACTTTCTGATGCTCTTGTTTCCACTACTATAAATTACCAGTTCTTGCTCCCGTAAATAAAGTGAAGTTTATTTGGTGTAGGGATTACAAAAAGAAAACTACAATGAATGACATGAAAAGAAACCAAGAATGTTGCACAGCATACAGTCTATGCTCTTGTTTTCTGTTTTCATCGGAACTTTTAGTTTACAAAATACATGCCAATAAGGAGAAAAACCTGACAGAACATTATATCCTAAGGAAACCTGTAAGTGGTTTCATCCTAAATTTTTTCTAAGACCACTGCACTGGCTGGGGCATGGACAGTATCTTTCTCAGAAGTTTACAGGCATTTTTGATGTTGGTGGTCTTCAATCTGCTTTTCTGCTGTGGTGACCACATGTGATGGCCATATACCTGCCAGAATGCTTGACCCAAGTGCTTGTAATAGGTAATTAAAGGTTCCAAGCTAACAGGGGAGCTACTGTGGTGACTCCTCTGAATTAAAAGGGAGTCAAGAACTCAGGCATTTGGCTGTTGAATATAATTCATGTTGCCACTTTTGAAATTGTTACTTGTGATTTCCTAGTGCCAGAATGATAATGATTGACACTGAATCCCTAGAAACTGCAAAATCCTAAAATGGCTTCAAGAGTGAGTCCTTGTAATGTGTTAAATATTCAAGTCCCACGCCTTGAAGACTAACGCTTATGCTGCTGCTTAGTGAGTAGAAGTAAGGTGATTGCAAGGTTCTCCAAATGCTCCTGAAGCATAGCACAATCTGTGAGTATTAGTTTGGGTAGGTAAGTGTAGTAAGAGTGTGGTGTACCTAGGTATGTGCCATCTTTTTCAGCTGCTCTGAAATAATTGGTTTGTTTTGTTCAGTTATAACTGGGCAGAGAAGCTGTTGATGGGAAGTTATTGTGCTCTTTTAAACAATGGTTATGGGTAAAGTGTCTGCAAGTTGGGTCAGTCTTTAGAAGTGCTGGGTTCCAAACCATGCCCCAGTGGCCCTCAGGGTCGCTAAGTTGTAGTTTTTCTTATCCTATCTACATTCACATCTGGTTTTTTTCCTGTTAGATTCCGTTGCTGATGTCTTTGGGTCTTTTCACATTTTATAGGAAATTTCAATTTGAGAGTAGTGCTCTGTAGATTTAAATACTTCAAAAAAAAATATGTTTGCTTATACCATGTTTATTATTATTCTCATACCCTGTCTTCGTACATGGAAGTTGACATCAGAGCTAGGATTTTGGCAGTTCTTTTTCTACTCTTTGTCCAGTTATTTGGATGTAGTCATGAGGATAAAATATCACTTAAATGTTGCAGTCTCTCAGTAAGTGGTCTTTTGGGACATTGCTTGTCAGTTCTACTCCACAGGCAAAATCATGGAAGCAGTGATCCTTGCCCATCTGCAGTTGGAAAAGACAACAAGGATACGGTACTGATGTCTTTGTATTTAAAATGTATGCTGGAGTAATATTTAAAATGACAGGCTAAAGCATTGAACTCTTTCCAAAGAATGTTAAAAAGGCTTTGCAAACAGCTGAATGCCCTGGATGCCACCTTTGAGGTACCTGGCTAGTACTGTGTGTGACAGTGGGCTTTTTGATATGGAAACCTATTCACAAGGAACGAGGTGAACTGATTGAGTGTTTTAACACAAGTCATGAAGCAGAAGTCAGAGCCTATAGACTTAATCAGTGCTTGGACTGTTTTTTTTTTTGTTTGTTTTTTTTTTTTTTTTGTATGGTTTAAGTAGGTGTGAAGGGCTATAAAATAATAATCAAAATACTGGGAATGCATATCTACGAAGAGCAGCAATATTCATTCCTGCACAGGAAAAAAAAAAAAGGAGGAAGAGAAAGAGCTGTGAGACAGCATTGTCATTTTAGAGTGACAGAAATTGCTTTCTTCTGAGTTGACAGTATAATAGTTCTAGGTGGTTTGAGATACAAACCACCCTTCTTGGAACAGACAATAGAGTGCAGGAACAAAATAATAAATGTAAAAGGTAGTGTCTCATGCTTATTGTTTAAATTTGGCTATGCAGCATTATGCAGAGTGGTTCAGGTGAAAACATATCACTGTATGTACCAAACATGTTTGTATTTGGGGTTGGCTGAATAAATTTGCTAATGCGATTTTTCAAAAACTGTGTCATCATGAAATAACAACAGTGCCTGTTTTATGTTTAGAGAGTGGCTTATGTAATTGTGCTTTGTAATTGTGATGGTTTTGAATTCTAGTTCATTCTAGGTTTTATTCTGCTATCATACTAATTAAATTCCTTTTAATTGGTTGTGTCCTTGAATGAAAAAAAAATCCAGCGATGTGTATATTTAGAATGCTAAAAGTATGAAATGGATGTGTTTACACTTAATACATTAAAAATTGAGGAAAAGACTGCTTTAGGGAATTGGTAATGAATTCTGAAGTCTTTTCTCAGCTCATAAGTCACCAGAAACAATCTGCTCCAAGTTAGTGGCGACAGAGTCTTTATTATCCTGCTGTCTCGAAGGCCTTCCCACAAGAGACACAGCAAATTGTACATGGTTGTAGAGAATGATGTTTCCTTTCACGTATACCTCCCGTTTCTTTCTTTCACAAAAAGGATTGTACCTTATGAAGGGGAATTACCGACAACAGATCAAGAGATATAAGTAAAAGTTAGCTGAGCCGTGGTTACGATAACTGCTTTTGGAATTGTATATGCATACAGAAATTCTAGAAAAACTCTGGGAAATGAAATAAATCTCGAGATTGAGATGGAATAGCGAATCCCATCATAATTCCTTGAGAACTTAACTGATTTTGAAAAGCTGTTGGGGAAACTGTGAAGAAGACCAGACCCCTCGGGTATCGTTAAGAAGTAGGTGAGAATGTTCCACGTTAGTTGGCGAACTAACTTGGTCTTTCTGAAATATAATTGTTCTAAAATGTTGGAAAACTGATATGCAGAACAATGTTATGTAAGATTTGGTTTTTTGTGCTAAAGTTGAAGTGTTTTCTCTTCGTGGTGTTTTGATGAAACTCATTTTAGTGGTAATTAGAGGTACTGGTCACTGCTTCTATTTATAACCATATCTTGTGAGAGCACTGCATAAATCAATATTGTGATATGATTTCATGCCAGGATCTGCAGTACCTGTTTTTTCTCGTTGCTTATTCTGGTGGCTTGATAACATTTTCACTTATTTTAAAGCATTTTTGTGTTAGGAAGGATAATTTAAGATGAGGGAGTGTGTTGTACTTTCATACATACTTCATCTTTAGCCTGCTTTATGATGCTGAGTGATCAAACCGATTACCAGTTTTCCGAGCAGTTCTTTCTTCCTCCAAAAATAGCCTCTGAACCATTTCACCAATTTCAACCAAATTTGAGAGTTTAGGTTCTTTCAATGTTTGTGAAAATTTAGTGATGGAGAGCGAGTAGAGACACAATTTCATCTTCTTGGTGAGAAAAGTTTTTAAGCTCAGCTGAAATGTTACCTTCCAAGTAAGCTGCAGTACATGCTATCATGCCACGGTAGTTTGGTGTGTTTAGATAACCAATACAATAGGAAACTGAAGGTACCATGGGGTGAGGGAAACTAGAAAACTAGTGAAAAATTAGTCTTGTGCTAGTTTTGCCGTTCGTGGAATAGCTAGCTCCTGGAGAGGTTTTGCTGAGTTGATTAGAAAGGTAACAGAAGTTAAATAATCCTTACAGCATTTTTATTGGAGGATCTTCTGAGAGTCGATGGATACAAGTACTCACTCTGAGAATGAAACATAGCAATGAAATGTCATTGTGATAGTGTGGTTGTAGTTTAGGCATAGGTTTATAATAACATGTGTCAGCAAAAAGTCCAATGCAATTGGAGGTGGAATCCACAGGGACGGTATAGCCGAGGACAGGCAGATAATACTGTTTCTATCTGTATGCCGCAGGGCAACTCTGCGTAGAACATTATGTCTCGTTATGGGCATACCGTGACTGAAAAACAGAGAAGCTGGATGAACTTCAAGGAAGAACATTATAAGAGGTTGACAGAGATTGCCTTATAAAAAGAAGACCAAATGGTTTAAGTCTATATAGTTTTTATGAAGTAACAAGTTTGTCTAGATAACTGTCACCTCGTATTTGAAATGTACTTAATACCATGTCCAGTATTACATAGCATTATATGTGGGAGTAAAACTGGAAATGATGTGCAACAAAGTAAGAAAGTATGAAGATATCTGTATTTCTCTTTGGAAAAATGTTTCAATGGAAATGATAGCCCCCACCATAAGACATAACTTAATACTAGACAAGAAGGAAAAACATCTTGGACTAAAAGAAAGCACGCTGCTTTGGAAGTGACTTGGGCTAGTTCATACAGATATTTTTTTTTTCTATCCTGAGAAGAGTTGTTTTACTCCCAAAGGCTTAGACGTAGCTTAAAGTCGTAGCACAGGTTTTCTTGATGAAAGGGAGTGTGAAAATGTACAGGTTAGTTTCTATACTTGTTTTCTAACAAGCCAGTAGTGCTCATCTAGCTTCTAAAGAGTTACTTTAATGCTTGGGGAAAAAAAAAGTATAGTATGTAATAATTTTATAGACTCCTTGATGAATTTAAACTGTGATCTTAAAAAAAATAAAAAGGTACTATTCTACCAACATAACAGATTATAAACCAACAATTTGCTTCTTGGAAATAATTCTTTCTCTGGAACTTGTATAACAATTATTTTAATGCATAGTGATTATGTTATAATCCTTTTGGAAGAGATGATAATAATAAATGAACACTTTTTTTTTTTTAGAATAAGATTAGTCTTTTCAACAAACTAATTTATGAGCTTGTAAATGTCTTTTAGTCCAATGGTACTGGTATTTGTTTGCTAGAATTATTCTTTTTTAATTTTTCTTTTAAGATTGTCAAATGAGCTACATTTAGATGAACTATGTTACTATGACATCTGAACTGCAGGACTCAGAATACTTTTGGTGGGGTGTTTTTTCCTGTTTTTTCCCATTCTATCTTAGATGCCAGCTGTATTGGTATCTTGACAGATCTTTACTATTTCTTGTTCTGCTTTACTTTGCTGCTCAGTATATGGTGTACTGTTTCACTTTCTAGTGCCATTATATGACATCTTGCTGTCTTTAATGTTTCCATAGTAGTGTGTTTGTCGCTTTACCATGTCTTTCATGGTCAGTTTTCTGTTTTCACTTGGGTCTTGGGCTTTAGTTTCTCGTGTGACTTTTATTTGGTTGCTTGCTTTTGCACGGTAGCCAGATTTCAAAGCTCTGTCAAGGTTTGTTCAAACTGCCTTAGTCTTTCCTTCATTTGTTCCGTCTCTTTTGTACTATTTCTTGTTTTTTTTTCACAGCTGAGTTTTTGCACAGAACAATGTTTGTTGTTGTTATGATAACTTTAATGGTAGAATAAGAGAAAGCACATGCCACTCTAACAGACTAGAGTTCTTGGACTGTATGGAGACGTTATTAGAGTAAGCACCAGAGTGATAAGTGGCGTGTCTCATTACAGAAATGTTAAAACTGGATTTTTAAGGGTCTGCTCTCCTCTTTTTACCCTTTCCTATTTTGTGCAGTAGTAGGTTCGCTGCCTACTTCAAGGAATGGCAGGTCAGCTGTGGCTTCAGAATTAGTGGAGGCAGCATGAGGTATGCTAGGCATCTGACTGAAAGAACAGCCACACCAAGAATTAACAAGTAGGAGGCTGAATGTTTGTAATACTCTTTTAGAATAACTAAAATAAAGAAAATAACTAGAATCAGAAATAGGATAGACATCTGGTTAAGAAGTGCTATAAAGGGGCATTGGTGCCTTCTGAATCATAGAATCATTATGGTTGGAAGAGATGAACAAGAGGATCATGTTTGAGTCATCTGCAAGCAGAGCAGCCTGTAGTCTTTCCTTCCATTTCTTCTCTCACCATAAGTGACCATATTTTCTGCTTCAGATGCATCCCTAGTCTTATCAGGATCTGATTTAAAATACCCATTATGGAAGAATCTGTTTTGAATGAAAGAGGGGAGAGGTGAAAATAAATTATTTGCTGATACTTGAGTAGCTTTTGTGCATTTAATAATTTGGAGTTAAACTGCATTTAATTATGTTACTAATGTTGGCAACTGACATTTTCCACACCTGACGTCCTCAAACGTTTTGGTTAGGGCTTGTCATTGCTTACAGGAATGTCATAAGGAGTTTGAATTTAAATACCCCATGATTTCAGACGGACATATATGTCTGCATTTGCTACGTATTCTGCTGCAGAAAGCTCTTTTCCTGGGTTACTGCCTAGTGCCTAGGCTCTCCACAATTTGAGCTACACAAGCAAAGGTCAATGATTTTATGACTAAAGAGGTGGTACAGTGTTATCCAGGGATGTAGCAGTGAATTAACTGCAACACACAGGAGTGTGTTGTAAATATAATTTGTTGGTAGATTTTGTTGATTACTATTTACAAATTAACATGTACAGTATTTTCTTTCTACTTCCTCTCTTAAGGAGAGTTGATAAAGGCATTCATTTATTGCCGAAAGGAATTTTAGAGAGAATTTAGAGAAGAAAACTGAAATTAAATGTTTTTCTCATCACAGGATCATGTCACAGTTCAGTTTAGGTCACTTGTCCTGTTTTGCTTCTGGCCTATTTCTCAAGGGTGCCCATTGCTGTGGTTAGGGAGTGAGCTGGGTAGAATGAAGTGGTATCTCAAACCTCTTCCTTCTCTTTAGTCTTTGCTCAGTTTCCCGTGTAGCCTTACTTTTTCAGCTGATGTTTGTGAGTGAGTCGTCAAGCAATGAATTCCTTGTTTAATATTAAAATATATAACAAGTTATGCCAAATGTTATGACCCTGTGCTCCTTTTTCATCTACTGACTTTCGTGAGACTCTTTGCAGGCATCTGGATCAACAGACTTTATTTAGATTTGGAAATTTTAAATTCTGTGTGAAAGAACAACAGTGAAGTTACCATCTTATTCAGGTAAAATCTTCAGCTGTCTGCTTTCCTCCATTTAATCCATACTGTAATGTGATTGCTAGACAGAAAAGTAGTTTTTAGCTAATTATCTTATAATTAGGTTCCAGCAAATCCAAATACTTGCAAAGTCATCTAATTTCATACCGTACTGTGAGAAACAAGTTACTATCAGAAGCAAGTCTCTGTGTGGCTGGGATTCATCTTGCTTATATGTAACCATTCAAAAACTAGACATCTTATTCAAGTCAAGCAGCTAGATGATTACTGAAAGTAAAGGAAAAAAATAAGCACTTCAATAATGAATTTCATCCCATCTATCTTAAACAGCTATTTTAGGGTGAGATGAATCAACCACTTGATGTGCCTGTCTCTCCAGTTGCTACAGAGGGATCTGGAGCACTAGCTTGGCATAAATCTAACTTATAGGAGTTTAATGTTAGGTGAAATTAACACCTTATATGACATCAATTATTAAAGATTTAGATTTATTTTAGAGTTGTTTTTGAATTGGATTTGCTACTGCCTGTGGTCATCTTCTTGCAGATACTTATTTTTCCATGTCTCCCTTTCAATTTTAAATATTCATGCAGTTTCTTGATAAGCTTGATTATTTGGACAAAGGCATTGAATGAAGTTCATTCGGAAAGGCATATAGCTCAATAAGCAAAATCCTTTACCATTTTTTAAGTGTCAAGTTTTCTGTTCCATAGATAAAAGCAAAAAACCTTTTTATTTTCTTGAGCTGTTTGTACTTAAGGCGATTCCTCAAAGCATTTTATAGGAAATTGCAGTTATAATTCACTGGAAAACATCTCTGGTTGGAAGGAATCGATTCGTAGAACTATCTGTCAGATGCATGTGGTGAGTACCTTTTAGAATAGGAGTGTTTCAGTTTTTATGTATATGGATAGCACTTTGCCACAGCATACAGATACAATTTATCTACAATGTTTCTGTTAAAACTGACAGCTTGACAATCTGCTGGATGTTTTTGTATGAATAAGAATGTCAGATGTGTGGACCATGCAGTGATGCTTGCCTTTAATAATATAAATCAAAAATCACATTGAAGGGAATTTTTATTTTGTAGGATTCAGAATCTGGCTTATACTTCTTCTTGTTTTAAACTTTGTTCCATGATGTAACCGTAAGTTAGAAGTTTAATACGTTTTTTCTGTTTTAAGCCTCCCAGGGGCTTTGTATGTAATACTGGAACACTAAACTACAAATTAATGATACTTTGATTTCTCCTTATAATTTACTCAGAGATGCATACAATAATCTTAAAAATTCAGAAGCATAAAAAAGTTGAAACATCTATGCACATTTTGAGCTTAATTAGATAACTGTATTTTCATCACGGTGTCAAAAGTGATACTTCATGAGGTTCTTCAGTAGTAATAAGACAACTGAAGGAAGAAGCAGCTTGCTATAAACATCACCTTTTCTAAAAGAGCCTACAAAGCTTTTTAAATTGTCCTTGAAACAAATTTTTAGAAAAGTGAAGGCCTAGAAACTTGTGGTAGTTTTACACACTGACTCTCAGCAAGTTATTTTTCTAGATCAACAGATGCAGCCTATAGACAAGGAGGCCAAATTCAAACTGAATTGTATCTTTATGGGATATTTTCCCAGTATGCCTACACACTGTATCCTGATGAGGGGAAAAAACATTGCGAATAGATGCTTAGCTTTTTAAAAAAGTTTATAGAAACCCTGCAGTTGGGGATAAATGCACATAAAAACCGATGAAACTCCAATCTTGTGTTCTGCTTGTAAAGGATACTTAAATATTGATGACCTTGGCCCTTGCATTATGTTGAGCGTTCTCCCGATTTTTCTTGCCACTGTAAGTCAATAGTACTGTACACTGTAAGTGCTCCTGAATTGCTGTATTTCTGAAATGAAATATTCACAGAATACCGTTCTGGCTGGAAAATTCTAGAGACCCAAAATGTATCTTTGAGTAGTACTGTGTATATATGTATACCTGTGTATGCACATATGTATATGGACACACAACACAGACGTGCACACACACACATATGTGTAAAAATCGGTGAGAATGTTCATACTTGTTAGAGAAGTTAGTTCAGTTTAGATTGCATAAGACAGATACCGTCATGCTTTTTTTTCATCTAATTCATTGTTCCACATTGTCAAATTAAGCATAAATTGGTTTATCCAGCTAGCAACACTGTTTCTGGCATAACTATATTTGAACAAAGTCTTCAAGTGCTTTCAAGTACATACAACCCTATACATTAGGAGAATTCTTGGCAGCTTTTTTGTTCTACCTGCTGCCATCGATACTTAAGCAGGAGACTTTGAAGTTGCCCAGTGGTGTCCCAGCAAGTATGCAATTGCTGTATTTGAGAATTTTTGGGGCATGTGTTTTTCTGTGTACCCAAACATGAGAACATTTAGATATGGATGTCTCTTGGGCAGTATAGTCGGTGAACATCAGTGAAATGTATCCTTCAGTTTTAAAGATATGTTTTAAAAAGACACTTATGCAATGAGGTGCTTTTTTGCTACTGCTCCATGAGATTCAGAAAGAATGAGTAGCGCTAAAGGTTCATATGTGTAAAAGCAGAGAAAATATAAAGTTGCCATAAAAAAAAAGAAGGTCTGACAGATAAATACATGAATCTTTTCTAACTGCCAGAGATGTACACTCTTGCAGAAAAAGTGCAGAGTTCAAAGATGGGAGAACATATGGTAGTTGAATGTACCTCACTGGTCTGCTGCGGAGTATGAACGCAGAAGTCCTCACAATAAAATTCTTCTGCTTTTTTCAGCAGCTTTCTATATAGGCTTTATGCTCAGAAAGAGGAATTGAAAAGAGATATGCTGAAGCTTTTTATATGTTTTCTTGGTTTAGTTATATTTTGATTGACTGAATTTTTCTTAGCAAAGCTAAAAAAATTTCAGTTGAGCATTATGAACTAAAAGTAAAACTGAAAGTTGCGTTTCAGTGGAAGCTGCTTTTATATTTATAAAGCTGGCCTCTTGGCAGTTGTATTTAGTATCTCCCTTCCTTAGAAAAAGCCTCCCAAATTTTTGCCAGTACCACTTGTTTTTAGGGCTGTGGTGTAAACTGGGTCAATGAAATGATTCAAGGAAAAAAAACACAAAACAACACTCTGAAAAAACCACCCCAAAACAGTTATACCACTCCTGGGTCAACACAAGCATTTGTGTAAACATATGGTGATGAACTAGATTAGAGAACTGACCTGGCTGGAAAATAATTTAGTTTGTTTTTCAGGTGCATCAGGTCTTTGGTCTGACGCGTAGTGCAGCTGTAGAGGTATTTGTGCTGGCACAGCAGAGCAGAGTGGTAAGGAGTGACTGGGAGCAGCAGGAGCAAACCAACATCTTGGCTTACCGTATTTTTCAAATGTACAGCCTAAACAACTTACCGCACGTGAGGCTGTTCTGGCCTTCGCAGTTTCATATACGCTCTAAGTTTTGCTGGGGACAAAAAGTAGGTATGAGTGACTCTGCATTTAGGGATTAGGAAGAGGACCTTCTGCTCTGAACATGCTTCTACCTTGAATATTTCATAATTTAGGTATGAAGAAGATTGTTGTTTGGTTGGTTTTGCTTAACAAAGCAATAGGAGTAAAGAACAACAGAGTAAAATTCTAAAAAAAAAATGTAATTTGATTTGTATTAATGTGTGACATGGGTGAATTAGAAGTGAATTGCTGGCAGTTTTTCATGTGTTCTAGAACACTATCTTATTACACTGCTAGAGGCCACAAATTGTTTTTCAAAGTTAATACATTTGGCGTCTCTAAGCAATCGTGTATAATTTTAGCACACATAAAAACTTTAAGGGTTTGTAAATTCAAAGAAATAGAAATCAATTGTTGAATGTTAACTGGATGTCCGTATCTTTATTTTCAAAACTGTAAAATAAAAAACCCAAAAGGTGGAGTATAAAACATCTGCTTCTATTTTAGACAGAGGGACACTGAATATGTGCTGAAGAAAGCAGTAAGTTAGTGATTTCTCTGAATTTTTGATCTCTAAATTGTGAACTGAGAGCTACACTGGTTTATTACTGGGATCTTGTTTTTACATATTTCTCAGTGCTCATTAACATTTCATATTGAGATAGACTACACAACTTTACTACTATTTGCAGTGAAAAGTGTCCTTCCACATCAAACCAGGCTTTTTTTAAAAAAAACCAAACAAATGAACCAGAAGGGAGGTATTACCATATAGTCTGCTGTATCCTGCAGTCATTAGTGGCCTGTCACTGACCTCAGGTTGGTTTTGCCTCTCTGTAGACTAAATTATATGAATGTAGAGGAACTTTCTGGGCAGAGACATGCAATGCTTGGACTAGAAAATGAAACTGTTGAGATTACGCTGATGAGAGAGCAGTTATACACATGAACGTTACCTCTCTTAGCCGACTTCACCAGCCTGGTGGCAAGAGGATTAATTACACCGTTAAAATTGAAAACTGAAGGTAGTAAATTTCTTCCCTACTCCCATACATTTTAAAAAATGACAGAAATGATGAATTTTTCTATAGGCGTCAGCAGAGCTTTAGGATGTCTGAAAAAGGTGTCTTTTGTGAAGAAAAAAATGTATATATATATATAATATTTAACAAAAAAATTTCACATAATTTGTAATGAGAAAAATGTATGCAAGTTATAAGGCAATGTAATAAATTATTATAGAATTACTTGGCAATACATTTCAAAATAGAAAACTGTGAAGGAAAAATTTTTAACTAGTGATTGAGAATCGTGTTCCAGCTTCATCATTCAAGGGATAGACAGGATATCCCCAAAAGGCTTGTGTTGAATTCTTCTTGTAGGTGAGAAATGCAAATAGCTTTCAGCAGTGTTCACAGAAGGTCTTTATTCAAACTGTCAGTTTTGTGG
>NW_009610049.1:13444-25279 GCF_000690535.1 Cariama cristata
TATGAAGCTAAAATACTGAATGTGTATCTGTAGCTTACAGCAAACTATCCAGAGAAAAACTGTGACAGGCAGCAACTGCTTTTCTATTTTTCTTTTTTTCTTCTTTGGGATGATGCTGATGGTGAGCAGCTCCTTTCCCCCTCCCCCCCCCCTTTTTTTTTTCCTGTCTTTCTGTGATTCAGAGAACCGGTTATAGAGTAGATCTGTGTTTTTTCACGTTCGTCTCCAAACACTCTCAAATTATCCTGCAGTAGTTTAGTAAAATGAAAATGGACCACATGGTTCGTAGAAACCTAGAAGTGGTGCCCAAACACAAGCATACCCTTGATTTTCTCATTCTTTGGAGTGAAATTGGTGGTCTCAGCCCTTTTCTGTGAAAACAGATGTTAATGAAAACAGGAGAGATTCTAACTTGATGTAAGGCAAATTTTTTTCACCATTATAACAGTCAAATGTAGAACAGACTGCCCAGAGAGGTGGTGTAGTCTTTTCCTCTGAAGGTCTTCAAGACATTACTGGATAAATCCCTGGTTAGCCATGGCCAGAGAATGGCAGTCTCATTTTTATAGTGAACTGTGGCAGTTATAGGTGCAAAGATTGTGTAAATCCCCTCCTCTACTTTGCTGTGATAAGTTCTGCCAGCAACTAAAAAGACTGTCCATCGCAAGCAAGTATTTTACAGGTATCTTAATAAAGATATCTGAGGCTAATAGGAGCTGCAGAGACTCTTGGTATCCGGGACCAAAAATAAGATTAATCAGTATATGGTAAACTTATTTACCATCTCTCCTACTGTCCTGTCTCCAACAGTGGCAATAATTCAGTATCCATAGGGAAGGAAGAATGGGATAAGCATATTTGATACTTTGCTAACCTCCACCTATTTTCAGCTTGCGTTGCTTCCTGAACTAGATATGGTTTCTATCTGTCTATCTATCTAGATACATGAGCGTTTGTATAAATAACTGCCACCAACTGCAGGAATCTCCATCAAACTTTAAATAATGCATTGGAGGAATGATAGACTAAAAGCAATAACTCTGTCGTCGTTAAAATCTTCTGCAGTGATGTATGCTGCTTATTTATTTACTCTTTCATTATAGCCATCACCTCTTCTGAGAGTTAGTCATGAAGAATCACTCTTATTTTAATTAATCCATAACTGTCTAGTTGAAGTCATGTCTCATTTGAAAATGCTCCTCATGCTGTAGGATGACATATACCAGCTTGTTCTTACACCTGTTGGAACCACTTGGATTAGCCACCGAACGCTGTATCAAGACAAGTCATGAGTGGCTTATCGAAGTTCTGTGCAGCTCAGGAGATCTTCAGTGATTGTGTCCCTCGTAAAGTCAGCCTGATAGTGCTGACAATATTTCTTAGAAGCTTTAGAAGCTCTAGAAAATTAATGCTGTTTTGAAAACATCATTCTCTCAGCTCCTTTCCTCCCCCTCCAAATTCAGGACTTCTTCCTTCATTTTGGAACTTCTGTCCACTAATAACTAACGTGAACATGAGCTAATCCAGTGAGGATGGTCATCTTTCATATAGGTATGTGATAGTACTAATGTAGCAGATTCAGATTGGGACAGTCTGTTTGTAAATCTCTATGAAAGGTATTCTTAAATGAAAACCATGACAAAATAACATCGGTGAGCAAAATTACAAATTGCAAAAATATCTCCAAGGCCATGTAGAGGTGATCTGGTGAAATGTGTTTGGTGTTTTACAAGTAACACAAATATTGACAAGATTTTATTTTCTTTTAAAATCCTGATTAAAAATGTGGGATAGTACGGAAAGGTATTTAAAAACGCTGGTTAATTTTGCAAAAGTAGTTCATAAATAAAAACAGATAACTTTGTATTAGGCAATGGCTTAATCAAATTCAAGACTCATTTTAAGGCTGATGGCATAGAAGACTTTGTTATTAAATATAAAAACAATGCTGATATGTTGAGCAAGAGTGAACTTTCTGAGAAATAGTTCTAAAACCATCTGGTCAAGGGTGCTGAATTTGGAGAATGATTCTGTGCATATATTTCTGTGTCTTTCACTTAGAAGAATTTAGTCTTGCTTTTGTTACGGACATTTGTTTAGTGAAGGACTCTCCTATAGTTAACATAATGCTGCTGAAGTAAGCTTTTTCAGCTTGAATATGTACTTTGGAAAAGAGCAGTGATTTGTAAACCTAGAGGAAAACTGTAGTCATTATCTTGAATATGTTAGCTGCAGGAACTAAATGACTAATTATGTAAGTATCTGCTGCCTCTTTTAATATCCAAGACTGTGGGTATCATAGAGTATAGCATCAGTACTGCTGCTTCGCGGCAGTACCATCAGCCCTTGGAGCAATGGAAATGAAATTCTTTATCAGCTCTTAGAGTTTCTGCCTTTATGTATCATATTTTGATAGTGAATGCATTTTATGATGTGGACATCTGTTTGCTAAAAATTTGATTAGTTCCACTGTCCTGTTTCAGCCAGTCGAGATCTCTTAATCTAAGAATTAAAGGACGAATTTTACCTTTACAAATAAGCCCCAAAAAGGTCATACCAATGGTACATCCTTAAAATAATTTTCAGTGTTTGTGGCTAAGACTGATTTTGTAGGGTTTTTATGAAATAAAATTCAGAGCCTAGTTCTACTCATTCTTTCTAGTCTTGACCAGGCAGTGACAGTTTATACACAGTTGTCAACTGAATTAGACAAACCGTATGTACTCCCACCACCCTCCCGTTTGTGGGTGGCGGTGTACAGGAACAGAACTGGGTGCTTTCTCTGCCTGGCATCCCTCAACAGTGCAAATCCAAAAGATGCGACTTGACTGCAGAACTGTTTTGCTAATCAACAAGTGCTGTACCCCACCCACATTTCCAGCTGACAGATGGCGAGGCAAGCCTGTAGGACATGGTGAGGGTTTTCACTGCATCTTTTGAAAGTAAATACGTAATATTTGAAAATTCTATTTAAAAATCTAAATTACAGAATTAGTTAACCGTGAAAGCATAGCATCCTATAAGTATAGAATTTCATATTGTCTGTAAAACTTTCACGATCACCTTGGATCAATATTACTTCAGTAATTTAAAGTACTTCTTAAGCATGAGATGGTATTTATTTAAGGTATTGGCCATCCTAATACTCTAAATACCAGAGACTTCGGACTAGAGACATTCTCGAAGAAAAGATCAAGTAGTACTCTGCTGCAAGTCCTCCTTTTGATTAAAAAAGAAAAAAAAAAAAGGGACTAGATATGCATTTAGAACGAGAAGTCTTTCCGCATGAATAAGCAGACCAAATGACTTCATTAACTTCCCGCTATTGTGCATTTGTGTGAAACCACACTAAAACTGCAACCCTGTCAGCACTGTATTCTTTCTGTGGTTTCCAAATCGTAGCAGTAACCTTTTTCCTGGTCACCAGCCCAATGGACTGCTGTTTGCTCTGGACATCAAGCTAGGTTCTTCCCTGCTCTTCATGAATACAAGATGGTTCTGCAGGTCAGGTCATGGTTGCTTCTGTTTCTCTCTTGATTGTGTTCAGCTTATTCTTTCTGTGACTGCTGTGCGACTTTTTGCATAGATACGTAGATTTGGTTTGAATAATCTCAATTTGGGATTTTAATATTATTTAGTAATTTAAAAATAACGATTTTTAACTTTATGTCTCTCTCCATGCATGAAAATTATCGCTGGAATGAAAGATTGTAAAATTCAAGTCAGATTCATTTTTCTGAATAGGAGCATGCTTAGAATTTTACTAAGACAGGGGCTTTGCCTTATTGAGCTCACCATCTATGGGGTAAGTTGCAATACTGATGTTTGCTCCAATAGACACTTTTAATCCGTAACAATGAAATTTCCACAAAGTACTCTGATGAATTAGCGTCACAGTGAGGAATAAAGACAGTCTGATTGCAGAAACGGTGTTTTCTAACACCATGTGCAACACCCTGTATTGCCCTCTATGGTTATGTAATAGCAGCAGCAAAATTGGAGGAAAATTACTAATTAGGTTTCACCCAGGAATCTGTATCTTGCTTCATCAATTTTATCAGAAATGGGTGACCTGTCAGTCTCTCTCACTTCCCCACACTGTGACCTCTGTTCTGACTTTCTGTTCTGCTAACATCACTTAATTTCTCTTCAGCATAATAGTTTATCTAAGGGTCCTCATCCCGTTTATTTTAAAAAATCTGTTTTCTGCACTTTGTACATATCAGCAGCACACCTTCTGGCAATATACTTTATCCAGACCGCATCATTAATTGAATTTACACAGTACATCTGAGCTCTAAAACAAGGCATTTTACCAAAGATATCAGCAGGATAATCACGAAGTTGATATAGTGGTTCCAAATTCTAAGCTGAAAGGAAAATAAAAACAAGTAGGTTTTCAGGTTGATTTTACAGATTAAAGGAGTCAAGTTGTTTTTATATCTCTGAATAATTGCAGAGAGAAGATGCTAAGTGGAAAAAAAACCCATATAATTATGTGGTACGACCTTTACTTACTGCTAGGACTTGAACTCCAGCATCAGAATATCCCTACTAATGTAAATTATTATCATCCAGGTTTATTAAAAGTGCTGAGGAAATTAAGGGAGGGAAGTGGAGTCTGCTTTGTACTGAGTCAAAACTGAAATTACTGCCGCCTTTCATTTGCTTTAAATGGATCTTTACAATGGATTTTTTTTTTTTTAATTGTCATTTGGCTGGCTGTTGAGTATCCATGTGGCATCCTTACAGGGAATGCATTACAGTAGTTCTAAAAGCATGAAAATGATATAATAAGTAAAGTTTGTTTACTCACATTAATAGCGACATCATATCCATTAGCATTCTAAATAAAGGAATCTTATTCAAATCTTTCTGATATCTGAATTACAAGAGGATGTGATATATTTATCTGTTCTCTAGGCCATTTTATTGAACTGCCATCATTATAAACATGTTCTGAATGCTGTAGTTCATTTGTATCCATTAAGTCCAAAGGCGTTATGACATCAAATGAGTGGAAAGGACAAGTGAACAAACTATAAACCACTAGTGTTGTAAGAAGAACTGCAGTGGAAGTGGAAAAGCTATTAATTGTACTTCTATATAAAGAATTTGGCTGGTAAAGGAAATAAATGCAACCTTTTGAACGCAATTGTATGTGCTCTGAAAATATGTTGTAGCGACTAACTAAATACTGGGTGTGTTTTCAAAAAAAGCAGCCTACTTCTAGGCGAAGTATTTAAACACTTGTGGGTTGCATTGCTTTTTCCTTAGCCCTGAAGTTGTAAAGAGCGAGCCATATGGAGAGAAGGCTGATGTCTGGGCTGCAGGATGCATCCTTTATCAGATGGCAACTCTGAACCCACCGTTTTACAGCACCAATATGCTCTCTTTGGCAACTAAGGTATTTGGATTTGCCAGATTAACTCACCAATTCTTTCTGCATGTGTTCACTAGATCCACGAGAATTTATGTTTAAGGTTGTAGAAGCATAAACTGGTCTCTGGTCTGACGTGTGAATGAGCACAAGCGTTTATCATTATATGAATTGCTATCTTGCTATTCTAATTGCAAAAATTGCTTGTAAATGTTAGTGTATTAATACCCCTCAGATGAGCGTATTTTTATCATTGCGTTTGGTGATAGCAGCTTTAGATAGATAAAATTTCTTGATGTACTATAATGTTGGATTTTCTATAGCATTGTGTATTACATCTTAGGATGTGATCATAAATAAAAAATAAATCATTGTGTGATTTTTTTTTTTTGATGTTTCCCTTATTCAGATATTGTAGCCCTTTGATCTACAGTGATTATGTACATTAATGTAGATACCTGATTAGAAGTGACATTTTGCATTAGAAGATGTGTTCTATGTTGTTTTGCAAGTCAGAACTGATACCCACCAGAGTGTTTCAAGGAACAATACTTATCATGTGGCATCTTCAAATACACAATGGAATATTTTTCTTCAACTAACAGTGAATTATTTATTTTGCAGATAGTAGGGGCTGTGTATGAACCTGTGCCAGAAGGACTGTACTCTGAAAAAGTGTCACTTACCATTAAGAGGTAATTACTCATCTGGTTTTATTTCAACATACTGCTGAAAAGATGTTTTGCTTTGTATGTTTCCAGCAGTGGTAATGTGGCAGTTTGCTGACTTTAGCAACTGCCAATACTTGTCTCTGAATATGAAATATCTTGATTTAAAGAAAAACGGAGCTATCTCCTTACCCTGCTAATAACGTATGCGCTATATTTGCATACATGCAACTGGAAAATTCAGTTTAGTCAGCACATTTATCCAGCCAGTATAGACTTCATATGCAGTGCTGAAGTTTAACAATACCAGTGCTTTAGTTAATTAAAAAACACATCAATTTTTTTGCCCCGTAAAAATACAGCATTTTGAGTCATTTTCAACTGCAGTTTATGGTCAAGGAAGTAACCCTGTTGCAGTATGTTATTTATAGATCACGGTATGGTCACATTCATAGTTTTGTGTGTTTATTTGACTGATAGAAATATGTTTCCCACCACCTTCTAATCCTGTTAGCAGGATAGCAGAGATAAAAAAGCAGACATAATGCAGTAATGGAGGAAAAGATGAGCCTATATTTGTTCCACTCACTCGTCACATTTCTCTTAGCTATGGTTACATCTTCCTGGTGATAATGTAATGTGTAAGGCAAAGTATAGAGAGTAAATTGGTGCACTTCTGTGAGATTTAGCTCCCTTGATTTTTCCATGTTAGAAAAACTCACCTTAGCACAAAAATACTTTTTCTTTCTCACTCAGATGTTGAATTCCATGTCTAAAAAGCACTCTACTCTACAAAGACTGTAACATTTTTATACTATGTTTTATTGTACAAAAAGGTTGCTGTTATTTAAAGACCTTGAGGGTATAGGACAACAATGGAGAGGATAGGAGATAACAGAACTAATATTTACATTTAAGAGGTCCTGAAATTAATTTTAATATTTTAAATACTTACAGATATTTGTAGTTAGAATAACTGACTTTATTAATTAATTACTCGCTATCTAAGAATAATCTCAAATGCATCCAGAAAGTATCTTCCAGTCACATCAGATCAGTATCTATATGTGTTGCATTCCCCTACAAATTTTAAACACGTCTTTATCAGTGACTTGGATAAGGTTATGTGAATATCTGGCCCTTTGTCTTTTCCTTCTTTTAATTCCTGATAATGATGAGAAACTGTGTAATAGGAAGTTGTGGAGGATTTTTCCAAGGCCAGCTATTGAGGTTATGATTGTAGATGTTGTGGCTGCTATTAAACAGGTTCACTGAAAGTCCCACATCATCATGAGACTGGCTGCTATGCACGCTAACTGGTTTAAATAGATGATTAAACAGGTATTTGCATGAAAATATTAAAACTAAGTTTTCCTATCACATAAGAATTTTTCCACTTATTTTAAAAGCAATGGGAAACATAAAATGTTTTTTAAGAAATGTTGATTCTCTTACTATGGGTTAACCCTTAAATGAAATATTACATTTAGGTTTTGGCTTAAGCTATGTGAGATATCTAGAAAGAATAAAGAACACTAGAGAAAAGCAGTAATAATGAGATTTTATTTATAATACAGATGAGGAAACTTTAACAGAAATGAAGAAGTGCTTTCTGAATGACAGAAGCACAACACATATTCAAAGATGAATGTCCTAAATAGGAAAAATAATTTATTGATAATGATTAGAAAAAACGCTGAAAGCTTAATGTTGCAATTGTAAATTTGCATTTAGTGTTATCGTTATCATTCAGAATTATTAAAATACAGTTTTATTGAATTAAGCTACTAAAAGTTCTGCAATCATATATCATCAAAGTCTTTCAGAGTTGAACATCAATCTACTCAGTGTTTACTCATAAATAAGTCATTTCTTTCTAGATGCGTGGGAAATGGATTTAGGACTTATCAGAAATCTTTTATAGCTCATACTGTTCTAGGAAATTTTGATCAATTTCGGTGGATTAAAATAAAAAATTAAAAAGAAAAAATCAAACGGAACATTTCTTACGGGTGAAAAACATCTATTTAAAGGAAATATAAAATTTTAAGTAAAATAGATTAACAAAGTTATGAAAATTAATGAGACGAATCAACAGGTTTGAGCAAATTGAAACAAAAAAGATTAATATCGGGAAGTTCAAGTGCTGTAAAACATTTTCAAAAACTGCTACTTTATATGACAGTTATGTTTATTTAGAAAGTGCTACTTTAGAAATAATAAAATCATTCTGTGACGCTTTCTGTAAAGAAGGACGTTGGGTTAAGTGTATCTGTATGCTAGCTGGTCAGGTTCACTGGAGTTAACAGATTTGAGACAGTTTATAGTACATGCAGAACTGTCCCTATCAGCTCTCGTGTCCTACACTACTTACAAAACATTCTGGGGATTTAAAAATAGACCTAATAGCATATTATTACTGTTACTAAACAGCTACCTAGGGCGTCTGAAACAAAAACCATAGAACTGTAAAGTAATTTAGGTTGGAAGGGACCCCTGGAGGTCATCTAGTCCATCTGTTCAAAGCAGATACAGTTAGATTTGGTTGCTCACAGCTCAGGGTCTTGTCTAACTGAGTTCTGAGTATCTTGAAGGATGGAGATCCCACAACTTCTCTGGGTCCTCTTCAGTGCTTGTCTGCCTTTGTGATTAAAAGTAGTAGTAGTAATAATAATAATAATCCTTATATCTAATCAGACTTCCCTGTGTTCTAACTTGTGTCTATTGCCTCTTGCCCTGTCTCTGTGCACCTCTGAGAAGGATCTGACTCCATCTTTTCTATACATTCTCATTATGTAGCTAGCAATCAGATCTCTGTATAGGTGGCACAGGTCGCTCTGACAGCAGCCCTGCCCCATGTATCAACTGGTCCCTGCCATTTGGTGTTCACAAACCTTTTGAGAATGCACTCCATCCCATCATCTAGGTCATTAAAAAAGACATTAAACAATACTGGCCCAATATCAGTCCTTGGAGGATGCTACTTCCAGTCACCAGCTGGACTTTGTACTGCTGATGACATCTCTTTGAGCCAGGGAGCTCAGCCAGTTATCTACCTCTTATAGTCCTGTGGATACTGTGGGATATTGTGTCAAAGGCCTTGCTAAAAGCAAGCTATTCACAACATGTACTGCTCTCCTCTTGTCCACAGAGCCAGTACTGTCATCATAGAGAGCAATCGGGCTAGTCGGGTATGACCCTTAAGGCCAAAGTTTCCCAATGGAAATGGAAGCGAAGAAGGGATTGAGTGCTCCAGCCTTTTCTGTGTCCCTTGTCACTAGCTTGTATAGTGGGTTCATGTTTTCCTTAGCTTTTCTTTTGTAGTCAACGTACTTACAGAAGGCCTTTTTCTGCTTTCTGCATCCGTTGCTAGTTTTCACTCCAGCTGAGCTTTGTCTTTCCTAACTCCACCCTTTGGGCAATATCTGTATGTTCTTCCTGTGTAGTCCATCCCTGTGTCCTACACGCAGGAATGGGCTGTTCTTGTGCTTTGAGACGTCCCTGGATACCAGCTAGCTCTCCCAAGCTTTCCCTTTACCTTCCAGGGCAGCCTTCCATGAGATTCTACCAGGAACATCCCTGAACAGGCTGAATTCTGCTCTCGTGAAGTCTTGTGTTGTAACCATACAATCTATCTTTCTCACTTCTCTCAGGATTTTGAACTCCACAGTTTGACAGTTGCTGTAGCCAAGGCCACCCTTGATCTTCACATCCCTGTCTGGTTCTTCCTTGTTTGTGAGCAACAGGTCTGGCAGAGTGCCTTTGCTAGTTAGCTTCTGAATCAGCTGCGCTCAGCCATATTACCCCATCAGCAGATAACCACGATGAAGATGCAATCATGAAGCTTCCTCTGTCTGTCCTTTTTGGATGGTTTGTAGCAGGCATCTACTACAATGTCACCCGTGTTGGTCTGTTCCTCTGATCCTTACCCATAAGCTCTTGACTACATGCAGCTAGGTTTTGGACTGCAGATTGCATCCACCGTGACTTGAGCCTTTCCCCCTCACTGGAAGAATTGAGGACACCACCACCTCAGCCCCCTGCCCTTCACACTTGACCCCAGTGCTGTGTAGTCGCTTTCGATATGTTCATGGTCAGCCCTGGTAGTGTCATTCGTGCCGATATGAATGAGCAGTAAGGTGTAAGAGCTCAAGGGCCAGATGAGTCTTTGTAGTATCTCCACCTGTTCTATAATTGTATATCTGTAGTCAGAGGAAAAGCCTTCCTACTCTTGGCAGAAGTCACAAGTCTCCAGCCTACCGCCTCTTGGGAGCCTTCATCCACTGCTCCTTTGAGGGTCATCTCTAGATTTTCCTCCTTCTTTGCATTGTCTGGAGGTCTTACCTCTGCAAAGTCTCTGTGAAGATCTTGTCGTTCTCCTGTAAATCCTCCTGACAGCACACTCTTCTCATTCACAGCTGCTCTTGTCCGGCGGTGCAGCACCTTGACCTGAGCACAGTCCCCACAAGGGAGACCAGTGTCCCCCCCAGCGCCAGGAAGAGGCACTGGGCACTCCTTAGTGTGTCTGGGAGTGTACAGCAGCAGCCTCCCATAGCAGTTCTCTCTGGGTTGATGCCAAGGATAACTATTCCAACTGACACCAGAGACAATGCTTGTGGTGTGTCAATACAGTGTCCAACTGTCCCATGTAGGCTTAAGCAGAGTGCTGGCCAGCATGACTTGATAAATACGGGTGGAGAAATGCAGTGGTAGTAACCAGTTTTTTAGAAAAAAGTAACTAGCTTTCATTAGAGAATGTTCTTTCTGTAGATGCTTGACTCCTGATGCAGAGGCACGTCCAGACATAGTGGAAGTCAGCTCACTGCTGTCTGATGTGATGATGAAATACTTGGATGTTTTATCCACCTCTCATCTCATGTTGGAGAAGAAACTGGATCGGGAGAGGAGACGAACCCAGAGGTACTTCATGGAGGCTAATCAAAATGCAGTGACCTGTCGCCATCAGCTTTCCGTTTTGTCACAAGTACGTACGTGTATTAGGCTTTAGTTTTTCTTAGCATTGTTTGCCATATCTGAGAAAATGAGGTACAACAAAGCAGAACATAAATCAAAACGAAAAGACCCATCCTCTTAGAACATTTTTCCATGCAGGCTCTTTATTTTTAACAAGGTATTCATTCATTTTTTTGTGGACATACCCATGCAGGAAAAATAACAGTATCTTAAAAACCATTATCATTCCATGTTGGAAAATGACATTGTTATGGAGGTACTTGCAGTTTTCATAGTATCTGATAACATTTAATTATTACTGCATACTTGTGAATGGTTTGTGAATAGGAGAATATACACTTGGCTAGGGTGGAACACATGCATAATCTTGTGTGTGAGTTGCAAACAATGACACCTAGAAAATGGAAGCTAAGCAAATATAACTTTTAATTCCAGGTTGCTAAATAAAGAGCAGTGATGCTGATAAGATGCTTGCTCATGCTTTCTTGCTGTCTGATACAGTTCTGCAGAAATACCTCTTAAAATTCTTCCATTTGCTTCAGGCTGTGTTTTAAGCACTCTTCATGAAGAACATCAGTATTTTACATAATGAACCGAATTGTATATAATCTCCAAGAACTTGAAAAGATACAAGGACAATGTTTCTGTGTAGTAAAAGCTTACTGTGAAAATTATTGTTATGGTAATTGTGAAGCAAAGTTATAATTTACACAGCTACTTTTGTCTGTTCAGCTATTTTATCTCTCTTAGATTCCTTTTATCAGGGCTCAGTAGTTTACACTGAAGAACCTCTGTGTAGGAAAAAGGTATTCA
>NW_009610049.1:25321-62590 GCF_000690535.1 Cariama cristata
CCCCGATATGTTCTTTGTCTTCACCTTTCTAGCCAAACATAAGACTTGTAGAAATTGTTAATAATTTCTTTTTTCAGTAGTTTTTTTGACCTATCAGTCCAAGGTGCTTATTTGTATTGTACCCTTTTTTTTCCTCAATAAAAAGGATGCCAAAAACCAGCGAAACCTTAACAAACCAGTGTCATTTGAAATGTAAGAGGTACTGAGATGAAAGAAAGATACAGAGTAGGATTTATAACTTTAAACAGTATAAGCAATTATTTCCCATGTTCTATGAGTTTTCCTACCCAACACATTTGGAAGTTTGTTTTATGTCATTATTTTTTCGTATCTGGATATAGTCATTCTCCTGCGTAACTGTGAGGAAACTTGCAAAAAAGTGTATGATGAATGGAAAACTGCTTGATTTGGGATTTCAATGCAGTTGTCCTATCTCTGCGAGAAGAGTGCCCTATCCGGACACTTGTAAGATATGATAGACCTAATAGTTTTACATTGAAGTTAGAATACTTCTTTTTTGTATATATACTTGGAAAATCCACCTGTCTACAAAAGGAGAAGGAAAACGCCTCTGTGTTTTGGGGGATAATGGCGAATCTTCTCAAATAGGGAATACTGTAATTCTAGTTCCACTCCAGTGGATGTTTTTTTAATGTATATTAAAAGAAATGGGTACAACAGCAGGATCTGACAAAGATCGAGAACACTGCAGAAGCTGAGGGGAGTATGACTTGGTAATGAGAGGCAGGAGACCTAACTGTGTGTCCTTACTGTAAATAAGATAGAACAAATCAGGCTAGGATCTTTCAAATTTCAGAGGAATTGCTACAGCGCTTAGAAACAGAAGGAGCCATGTTGTTTCTTTGTTCCTGGTATTGTAGGAAAATTTTATGAAGTTGCAAGATTCCTAATAAAGAAAATAATTATTCCTGAAAAGTTTGACTTTTGAAAAAAAACAGACAATATTCTGACTAAAAGTACTAGGAAGAATTTCAAGCATCTGTTCCTGAAATAAAAACACTGTGAGGTATGGATAACCTAATTTATCATAGTCAAGGGCCCAACGATTCCACAGCCAAGTAATTTGTCATTTTTCCATGATGTCAAAGAATTTACTGTTTCTGCCATGTAGTTCAATGTTTTATTGAAGCCAGCTATCTTATACTTTGTTTTTTCTCTACTAAAACGTACTTGTGGCCTCCTTTTTCATCCCAGTTGTGTCATATTGTGAATGTTTCTGAAATAAAGAGCGTACTCTGTCCTGGTTTATGGAACTAAGCAACAAAGATCTTTTGGAGCCAGAGTGGAATCTGTTTTATAAGTAGTTTAAGACCAGTATGGAAGCTGATTTCCATATTTCCAAACGGCAGTTGAAAGGCAGGTCAGTAGATGACGTTGGAGAAGTGTAGTTACCTTGCCTGGCAAGTATAGCGTGAAATCCATGCTTAAAAATAATCCTGGCCAAAAGAATCATTATCAGCTCCTCATATAAATTCTTATCTTTCCTTGTTTTCCATAGAAATTGTTGTTTATGTAAGAACAGAAGCAGATGTAAGGATGAAAGGGGTTTAGTAGAGTTAATACGTTCAGTTCTGAAAGGTTAAGGTTGCTGACAAAGCACAGGGTACAGAGGACCCAAACAAGTAATAATAACAGGAGTAATTACCTCTCACATAGTACCTTTCATTTCAAGGTGGTCAATATTGTATTTTCATGCTCCGGGTAGGAGAAGATGGAGAAGACAAAGGTGGTTTGTCTAAGGTCACCAAACGGACCAGTGACAAAGTTGAGTTTTCTGTTTTCCAAGCCAAATCTGAGTCTCAAAAGAGTAGTTGATTTAACTAATGATGAAGGTATGTTTCTAATATATTCCTTTAAAGAGATCAGAGGGTAGCCAAATAATAATTTGATTGCTTTTTTTAGGTATATAGATTTGAAAAATTTAAACATTATTTTGATTGTTTGCAAAAAGCTGAAAGTCACTTTTATTACTTTGGAAATATGTGTTTGATTACATAGGCATCACCCATTATTGTTTCATTTACTGCATATATCTTGAAGTGTTTTTAACTTAGAAATAATGCTTAGAAACCCTTGATAAGCCAGTGTGTTCACATACTGTTTGACATATAGAATAACTTTTTTCTTATTGCCCAATTTTTTTAATTTATCAATATACCTAAAACAATATAGAATGATGAATATTGAGATCTCTCCTGTATTTTGAATGTGGGAGAGAAAACTAAGTTTTATAGTCTCAGTCTGTCAGCTAAAAATATATAACAAAATATGAGCCATTTGTACCTCCTGCTACACTCAGAGTATATATTAAAAATGGGCAGACATGATAGACTACCTGGCTGATCAGAGTAAGTTCCTTTTCTCAGTTTTGGAAGTTCTGCTCTGTGCATATGGCACACATGTTCTGTCACATTCTTTCTCTGTACCGGGTTTTTGTAATACTTTGTTCTTTGGGAATTTAAACTTAATTTAATTTTTGTGTTAATAATGTCACTAGAATACCCATTTTATTTTTAAATACATACATGCAAATCCGTGTATTCAAATGAAGTTCCCAATTACGCAGAGTAATGGGAGACTAAGATGCTTAGCTAATGGAAGCATAGGTACCACTTTTGTTTCTGAGCGTAGTGTGATCTGTGGTGTGGCTCCACACCCAGTGTTTGTCAGGGCTAACAGGGTGTCAGAAGTCCTTACCAGTGCTTGGTCTGAGCATGTCCCTTTAGGTCACCATTAGCTGAGTCCTTTGTCCTGGTGTTCAAACAGGCAAGGCTGCTCCCTGTTTTTTTCTTTTTCACACTTGAACTGATAAGTCTTCCCTTAACCAAGTATGCTGAAGAGCATGACATATAGACTCAAGGTGAGTCCTCTTCCATCTGGATAGGATTTTTAGGTGGAGGACAACACTGGCCCTCCCAGACCTAGATCTGCAGATATTGAGGTATTGTGCTTCTGGTGGCCTAGGATGCTACCGCTAGGAGATGCACATTGATCATTCTCCTTGCAGGCAGCTTGGGTACAGCCTATGCTGAGAAGCCTGCCTGGCTGTCTCTTGCAGAAGCAGTTCAGCTATTTATTGTCTGGAAATAGTGAAAGAAGCAGTGTGCTGTATTCAGGCAGGACTACATCTAAGCTAAAGAGCCTGACCAGACCTGAAATGGCTGATGCACTTTCCTGTCTTCCATCTGTGGCATAAACCTTCATAATCTACTTGCAGATAACTAAGAGTAGATTGCATTGTGTCTTTTCTAGATTGGTTTAGAAACATGAATGGTGTATCTAAAGTCTTGAGAAACGTTGGGATTTCTTTGTATGTCCCTTCTATCACAACGATCCTAGTGTAAATAATTGTGAAACATTTTGTAGGAATACCTGTAAATAGAGAGCGTGCTACTGCTCCCACTCTTCTTTATCCACAGGAATGGATTTTCTTTATCCCAATCTTTGTCTTCATTCACAGGGATGTATGGCCAAAGGGGGAGGAGTTAAAGCTGATAGTTTAAGAATCCATACTTTTGTAACCACCCTGCAGGCTTTTCGCAACTCTGGTAATTAAAAGCAGCCTTCAATTTCCTCAAGTTTTTAGGAGAAATGAGGACAAGATCACAGCTATCTGAAAGGCAAAGAAACACAAAATGATTTAACTGCATTTTCACCAAATCATTTCTCCCCATACCCAAATTCAGTTCTGCACTGTTGGCAATTGTTGTGCTAATAAACGTGTTGGTTTCTAAGCATCACCACGTGCATTACAAAGCAGTGCTTAATTACCAATTGGATTTGAATTAATCTTTTTTTTTTTGTTAACTCAGAAAAAGACATAAAGATTGGATTAATATTAATTTTAATTTCTTTTTTCTTTCTGTTTAGATATCTGTTTTGCTCAATTCAGCCAATCAGTGCATAAAAGATTTTTTTTTTTTTCTTAAAAAGAACTGTATGTGAACGCAGCAACTGGTTTTGTATTGGTTGACGCAAAGGGCATGTTCGGTTTTAAAACACTTAGAATGCAGCAGGTTATATATATGCAGCAGTATAGTCCAACCTTTACATTAAGTTAGAATATTCAATTTCTATGTTTATTCAAAAGTTATTAAAAATTTTGTAACAAATTTGGGTGATAGAGCCTGTCTGTGCACCGCTGCGTATGGTTCCCATTGCTTTGGAGATCAGTGAGGACTCAGGAATGTCATGAAAGCTTAGCATTCCACAAATTGTTTTCTTCTTCCACCTTTCACTCCATTGATTTTGTTCTGACACCATTCTGTTTTGTCATTTATGTAGCAGATACTGGAATTAAAGTTTAAATGTTAGAAATTACAGCTGGTGTGATAAGTAACCTTTTTAGATTTACACTATTTATGTTTGGAAAATAAAATAATTATGCAAAAGCTGTTTTGCAGGTATATTTTTTTAAGAATTGCGGAATGTAGAAAATAATCATCACAGCCAAGTTACTACCTGTGAAAATGTATGATCAAACTATTAAGGACAAACCCATATTATGTTTAATTCAACTGCAATTTGTTAGTGCATCAAAGTACTTTAATAGAATTACAGAATATACAGCAGGATGAGTTTTTAGAGATTATCTTGTCAGTCTCCAAGCCTTAGAGCTACCTGTCACTCCTGACAGGTATTTGACCAGTCACTTATAAAAATGTCAAGTGATAGAAAGTCTCTCCCAAGGCAAACCATGCCAAATTAGGGAACAGTTTGGAACCAGCAGAAATGCAAAAACTGTCTTTACAGTCAGCAATCACATGTCTGAATGAGTCTTTCTTTTTTTTTTTTTTTTTTCCCCTTCTGAAGATAACGTCTGGAAAACCATGAGGATGCCTGAAGCACTGTCAGAAGATAATTGGAAATCCTGGGCATACCCGTAGCACACATACACTGTTCTGTGTTCTGTATCTGCAGTTAGTCTGATGCTTTCAGAAAATGTTGATCTTGCTTTGTATGCTGGGCAGAGTAGATGTGTTAGGAATATCTTCAGGTATTAGATGGACATATGCATGTGCACATATGGGATGTATATGACACTTGACATTTTCACACCCACTCTTAAGTGTCATATAAGTGCTCTGAGAGCCCTAAGTCCAGAATATCCCCCAAACACTGCGTTTACTGAGCACATTCAAACCTGTTACGTAGCGTTGCTTTTTGTCCTCACTACAGTGGAAATATGTAAGAGTGATTTCTTTTCCCCTATATGTTTTATCTCCCCTCTGTAATTTTTTTCTTTGGACTAAATAAAATTCCATCAGTCTTTCTTTCTAAGTCATGTTTTGTAGACCTCTGATTATTCCCGTTCCTCTCCTTTGTCGTCTCTCCACATTTTTTAAGTGTAGTTTCAAAACTGGACTCGGTTACTCCAACCGAGAACCTTATTGGTACCAAGTAGAAAGATTACACAGTTCTTAGGGATGATTCTCATCTTTATACATCCCAGTATGATGTTTACGTGTTTGTTGAGTCGTGTTCTGTTTCTGATCCACCAAGAGTCCCATGTCTTTTCCTGAAGAGCTACTGCCTGACCAGTCCTTCCCCAGTCTGTGCATTTGCACAGCTGTTTCTCGCTGCTTGTAGAACTTTGCATTCCCCCTATTTAAACTTCCTCAGTTCTTTTAATTTCTCTGGTTTCTCAAAACTTTTTTCGACACCAATTGTTACTTGCGTTGACACAACTCCGCGTATGATGTGCATGCTGTCATATGAGCTATGAAGTGGATGTATCACAGTCTAGGCACATTTAATAGGCGCTCTATCTATGCCATTATGCAGGCTATCATTGTAATTCAGTGTCAACACTGAATGGTTTTGGAACAAGGTCTGAAGGGATCCTGAAAAATTGTGCTCACTACCCATTTGCAGTTTAACAAACAGTCAAAGTAGTTGCCAAGTTAAGTACAATTTTTATGGTCAATCATACAGCCAACTGATTGTGATTTTTGTCTAGATCATGCTTCCCTAGATTTCTTGTAAAATATCGTGAGAATCATTGTCAAAATCCTCACTAAAAACATTATAAATAACATCTAGTTCTTGTTCCTAATGCACAAGAGCTGTTACTCTGTTACAGAAAAAAATATGTTGGTGTAGTATGTTTTTTTTCCTGACAATTTCATGTTGGCTGTTACTCATTTTATTGCTATGTTCTAGTTTTTTACAAATAGTTTAGTAGTGCAAGTAGTTCTATTTTTTTTTCTTGAAATAGAAATTCACTTGACTAGTATAATGCTGTAATTACTTGTCTCTAATAAAGAAGAATAATTAAACACTGCAAGTGCCACTAGAAAGCTCTATATTTATTTCTTGAAGACAGAAAACTTCATTCTTCTGGACAGCAATATGGCAAAACCGAGCTAAACAAAAGAGCAATGTCTTTATTTTAGGTAAACCTTTTTTTTTTTTTTTTTGGCAGTGACGATTGCAGTTTATAAAAGATTGGATTTCTGTTGGAAGTCGAAAAGACCAATTTAGGTGTCAGTTCTCTAAAAATAAAGTATATCTGATTTTGCAGTGGTAATGGTGGCAAGTGAAGAGAGAGACGGTATACAGGATGTGGCTGAAGAGTCTCGGCTTAGAGGTTTTTCTTTATGGCTGGGACAAAAGTGTTTCCAGAGATGCTTTTGCTCAGTCAAAGAAAGATGAATCCTGGAAAAAAGTTTAGTTGGTTCATAATTTGAACATTTTTTGCACAGGGATTCCTTTCCCCTTAGACTTCCTTTTGAACTGTGTTTGTTTATACTAGAAGGCAGAGTTTGTTTCAACAAAGGTGGCGAACAATCTGATGCATGGGGAAGCGGAAGCACTAGTTTATTATGAAAATGTGAAAATACACTGGATCAACTGACAAAGCTTCCAGAAAGATTTGTAAAATACTGGACTCTAGAATCAAGTGTAGGTATGAGCACAGTTCAAATGAATGTGTATCAGCCTAACTCACGTTTCAATGTTTGTGGTGTTTTGAATCTCCCACTGTTTCATAGCTTTCTTCAAAAGATAAGTATCTGTCTTTCTACTTATCTGAAAGAAGTCTCTCCAAGACTCTGAGACATATGGAAATGGTTGTTTCAAGGTGTTGGAGAATGCTTTCTCCATGCTCGTCTCACAAAATTATGTTCTTTATATACTTATATCCTTATGTAGGTCCCTGTGGTCCCACACCAACGCTGAGCAGAAGTGGCATTGAACTCGCATTCCAGCCTCCTCCAGTCAGGGTACTTCTGTCCTCCTAAATCAGTCAGGTGTCCTACTCAAAAGACAAACAGCAGTATATAATCTCACTTTGGAAAATTATTAGCTATTGTCAAGGTAGGGCAAAATATATCACAGTAAATTTATTTATTACTCTAAGATTAGTAATGAAATACTGAAGTTGTCTATGTTCAGATATTATGTAAATGGACCAGATTTTATGTATAGACAGGCTTTAGCTTTAAAGTTTATATAACTGCTTTAAGGCTTTTAGGATACGTTTCACTGATCTCTGAACAGTTTCTATAGCTGGTATGATGATTATTTTTATCATGAGGTCTCCAGAATTCAGTTCACACATTTCAAACAGATTTCCTTTCTTCATGTGGCAGTTAGGTCTCACACCAATTGATAACAGCAGTCTTTTTGATCTTTTTTTTTTCCCCTTGGCTCCACCTGATTTCAAGTTATTGTTAATAATTAGTCATTTGAGTGTGAGGTTCGGTATTGGCAATGTTGAAAGGAGATCTAAGTTTGAAATGTTCATGCAGTTCGACCCTTCTCTCTTTTTACTTTGTTTTCTTTGATGTAGAACAGGTGCATTGGTTCTTTTCAGTAATTGTGTGCTGACTGTTCAGGGCACAATAAGCGTACTCGTATGCCGTGACTAGACTGCTCTCTTTAAGTGAGCTTGAAAGTCATCGTTAGTGGTTGCCGTGCTGTGCTACGCTGCAGTCACTGCTATTATGGCATCTTCGACATAAGCTCAGTCCAGTACTTAAATATAAAATGATCTTTTCCTACCCAAATTTAAAGAGAAAAACTTGATAGGCCATCTCTTACAAGGTAGGTTACAGTTTTGGGAATAGAACAAAAGATGGGGAAGTAATTGAAGCAGACCATTACACAGGCAATGGTATAGTCAGTACGCAGGGGTGCCGTTAGGTTTCTGGAGGAGGAAAGGTTTCTAGTGCACCCGTTCTGCTGTGTCCCAGTAAGGTCAAAATGCTTTGTGGGAAAAACTTTGGAAGAGCATTGTCTTAGATACAGGCCAAATTGTCTTTGACACACTTGTTAATTCATTCCTAAATACTTCTATTCTTATCTCCTGAAATTACTTTAATATTAAAGATACGCATTTGTTTAATCTGCTGTATTTATACAATTTATCTCCTGTTCTCCTTTATCGCACTTTGTTCTGACAAGGTAGAGTAAAAAGAAGCATGAATTTAGTTACGTACAACAGAAATAATATGAGAAGAGTTGGAACAATATATAAAGAGATTGTAAAAACAGTGCCTTCAAAATGTGTTGTGTTAAAATAGAAGCAATAACAGGGATCAGGGATCTCTGTTCTTTCCAGAAAAGCTATAAACATTGACAGCAGCAGAGGCAGAATTTTATACTCCTTAAAGAACACCGTGCTACAGACAAGATTCAGCACTTAAATATTGCAGGCAAATAATTTATATTCCATCTTTTGATTTTCTTAGCTCTGCTTTGGTAATGCCAGTCAGCATTTGGTCAGTTCAGCCTTGGGGAGTCTCTCTGGCGTCATATCATATCAAGTTCACTTCGTATTTTACTACCATCTCGACTGTTGCACAGGTTTTGCATTGCCCAGAACTGATCTGCTGTTTATTGTCTAAGCTGGAAGACAGTAAATCTCCAATTGCTTGTGTCTGGGAACCAGCTATCTTTATCCAGTCTTTTATTTTTTTGTGTTGTTCAGTATTTCTTTCTGGTCTGGCATTTGTTTAATTTTTTTCTCTTTCAGTGCTTGTTACGAAAAGACCTTCATCAAGAACAAAGATGCCTTTTATGTAAAGCCTAGAAATAATTTATTTGGATTAAGAGTTTTTGAAAGTTTTGCTCTGAATTTAGAATCAGTGGCTGAGCCAGGTACCATGTAGTCCTGGACTAACAGCTAAGTCAGAACAAAAAGTGCTTTTTTTTGTGTGTGTATATACAGAAGTGACACTTGCTTGCAGGTTTTCTAATGAGTGCTGGTAAGGACAATAGGTAACATTTCTTTTTCATTCTTTGTTGTCAGAAAAATTATGAGAAGTTGAGTCTTCATAGCAGCAGCAGTGGAGCAGCCACTTGCAAAAGGGAATTTTCAGAAAACACTGACCTCTCAGCTGAAAGTTGTCAATCTGCATGTGGAAAAGACGAGGAAAGAACATATGAAGAAATCCTGGTACAGGATCACAGCACTTTAGAGAACTCTGAGAAAGGTAGTCATTAGCAAAAGAAGCATCAGGAGTACTATTATGCTGGTCAGAGATGGGCTAAAAGCTTCTTTGCTTTCGTTTTTATGCGCAGATGTGTTCTCTGCATTAGATGATGAGCTGGACATATTGGACAACTCGAGCAGCTCCAGTTCAAGTCATTTGAAGGAGTCTGCTATTGGTAAGATTCCTTAAGAAGGAAGTTTACGCTACTTTCTAACAGCAAGGTAGTTGTTTATTCCAAAATATCAGGATATTTCATGATTTGTTGCAAGTTTGCTATCTGTTGTGGGTCCTAAGGAACGAAAAATAAAATACCTGTGCCTCTGTGGCAGCCATTTCCAGTATGATACATTTTGCATCTCATAGTCTTTGTGTAGCTTGTCCCCATCTTTTGCAGTGGTGGCTATGAAAACTGGAATATTATTGGGCAGCTTGACAAAGAAGGTGTCTTTACATTTGAAGCATAAGAGAAGTAGTGTTGCTAAGAAGCAGATGGAAGGGAGTGTGAAAACTTTTGTCTCGGTAACAATAATGCTGTGCATAGAATAAATGGAGTTCCCTGTCAGAGGGTGTAAAAAAGTTGAGAGAGGCAAGCTTTAGCTGTCTAGATGGATTGACTGAATGGAATTGAAAGAATTAGGAAGGGGTTATGTGACAAAACACAGCATTAATTCTGCCTGTAGTTGTTTGTGGTAGTCAGATAGGAAAGCACCAGCTGTGTTGGGTGTCATCTCAAGTAACAGTTTTTTTGGATTATATTCTAAATAAGAAAATTAAAAAAAAAAAAAGAGATGTGAAACATCTGTAACCACTGTGAGCTATCTGCTAAATTATGAGCTCCTGTGATCTACCCATTAAGTGGGATGGGATTCTGATGAGAGAAAATGAAAGAGCATTTTATACTAGAAGAAAAAGATTGATATTAGAGCTGAGCAAAATTTGAAATTTCCATTCATCCCGTGAAGTTCTGACAGAAAATCTGTGGGTGATTTAAACTGTACTTTTAAAAGATGAAGGGAACGTAGTTGTCTGAAGATTAACAAATGTTATTGTTGCAAGGCCCCAGGCTCCAAAAAACGTGGAATAACATTACTTTATCTGTTTGTAGTCCTATTTGCTATCTGGATTTCCTTCAGATTTTGGCCCAGGTACTGAAGAAATATGACTGCTTTTAATTGAAATGTCTAGCCATTAGTGCAGGGCAAATAAATGATTTGATAATTCTATTTAAAATCCATTAATACGATTTGCTAATTGTAACTGGATAGCCTGCCATTCTAAAGGCTGGAGGACCTGTGGCTAACCAGGCAGTTTATTATAAAAGTCGTCTTTAAAAAATAAATTAAAAATTAAACCCCCACACTTTCTCTTTGTTACTTTCTTGGGCTAAGAGAATAACAAGAGAGGGTTACAAGGTACAGGGAAGCCTAGTCTGACCAATGTTCTATTTTGGTGTTTGTACTGAAGAATAGCACATTGTGCGTCTCCCAGAAACGTGATTCTTTGTGGGCTACTTCAGCGTTGTGCACAGACTTTTGAAAACTTTGTGTAGTTTGTAACATACCACACCCAAAGCATTATTGATAGTGATTTCCTTGTTGTTAATTTTTCTTTGGTAAGATTTGGACATTAACAAAGCATCCACTTTTCTAATGTTAAATATTTTTGTATCAGGTTTCCATTGATTTAGCGCAATATTTTAAGTAGAATGATCCAGTCAGTTCCTATTAATCCCAGTAACTTTAATCAGCATTTCTAGAAGTCATTGTCCATTTTCCTCCCACCGTAGAGTTTAATTGTTATATAGATATTTCAGGATTGCTTTTTTGGAAAAATAATTCTGCAGTCATACAGTCTTAGGTCACCTGTAATTTCTACTTAATGTTGATGTTAGTGTTGTAGGTCAGTTGTAATTAATGCTGGCAAATTTTTCTTCTTTTCAGGGAAAAAGAAAAGATAGCTTAAAAATTGTTATAAATTCAGGATACTTGGGTATTGCTTGGGTTGTGCTCCATTCATTGGTAATAAGTGGGTAACAGCATTTGAATTATCAGCCATGGTTTTGTCAAACGTGTCAGCTTGGAAGCTGCTAACATGAAAATGTGAGTCTCCATTAAAAGTATATGGATAAGGGTCTTGAAAGGGTTTGTCTAATCATGCTGCCATCACACCACTTTCAGAGAAAACGTGATCTGCAAACGTGGAAAAATACCGCTCTGATTTAAAACTGGGATGGTATTTTGTAAAATGGTGTGACCCGCCAGGTTGTTCAGTGGCACAGAAGCTGGTATGAGTTTGAGTGACTGTGTAATAGTGGTTAGCTTTTTGTGTCGTTCACTAATTCTCGTAACATTTTAAATAATTCTACGTGCCCTGTGGTTTAGGAAAAGGATTATTGTTCTTAGGCTAGGCAACGTAGTTCTATGAGACCAACTCCTTTAACGACTCCTAAGATTGCCAAATGCAGGGTATGTAGTTTCTGGAATAATTGTTTGCAATACTTGAAATTGTTAATCCTACAGGAGAAAGATTCTGCACATTTCAGAAACACAGAGGCAGCAGCGAGAGATGTGGGTTTTTATCCTGAAGCCCTTATAATTTGAAATTATAAAGATTGACAGAGGATAGGGACCTACTGAGTCAAAAAGCAGTGAAGAGTGATGGGATGATAACAGCTTAAGAAGGTTCCCAACTTTAGCTTAGTCGTATTTAAGGGGTTTTTACTTGGTTTTGATTTACAGTGTAACTGTACCTGCATTTCTGCTGGTAAAACCAAATAGCAGGAAAGTATGAGATATTTCTTAATGCATAGTAGCCCAGTAGAACCAGTATGTCAGTTGGGTGAGAGAGAGTTTAAAAGTTTTTAACAAAATATTTTTTGTTTCCTTGAATCATGTTCATTGACGCTGCAATTGGGACAATGTCCTAAATACATTGAAAGACTAGTTCTGTGTGAAATATGCTGTTAGAAAACCCTGATCCCGGGGGTTTTATGTACTTGCCCTCTGACCTTCCTCACAATACAAAGGTAAGCGTGCAATAGGTCCCTTTCAGAATTGCTCAGCTACTAGCTTTTCACGAGGCTAAGTCGTCTCAGTGCACAGTCCTGTTGTGCTGTATCTTGCTTAGGAGATTTTCTGTTACCTCATAATTCAATATTTGGAGGAATCTCTGAACTTATCTAACTTGTGACCAATAAGCAAAGACATTGAGATTCACGACTCGTTTCCTTCCCAAATTTTCTGCAATGCAATAGTGTTCAGAGTTACCGTGTAATAAAGAGACCACAGATCTCCCAGAAGAATATTCTAGCGGTATAACTCTGGAAGGGTCTCCTGTATCTTTTTTTGAGCTTTTAGAAAAACTACTTGTTTATGCAGTGCCAGGACTTACGTCTTGTGCAGGTAATGCTCAAAGCAGTCAAAAGTATACAGTGGAGTAATTGGAGATTTCTAGAACTAGGATACTCTCAAAATAGGAACTCTGCATGTTATATGTAGCAAATGATGGGCTTTTTGAAGATAACAGGAAATACAGTAAGAAATAAATACCCATTCAGTAATGTCACTTGCTGTCAGGAGCTAGTAGTTTCATTCAAAATTTGGGCTTAATTGCAGGCAGCTACCTTATATCTTGCAAGTTCTGTGATCACAGACCTTTTTTTGGGGGTGGGTTGGTTGGTTTTTTTTTAAATTCAGATCAGTTGTATTTTTTGCTGAATTTGATGATTTGAGAAGATATTTCTTTTTCACATAAGACATTTAGATAGCTTAGTAAGTCTTAGGGGTAAGATAGTCTCCCATCTGCAATACCTGGTTCTTCAGATTGTGAGGGGAAAGCTTAGGAAATTTGTTGAAAATTATTATTGCATCAGGAAACCTATAATTTGCACATTGGGCTGTCTGTGAAGAATTTTGGAGATCTTACAGTGTTTAGTAGGCTTGTATTTTCCAATTTGACTTTGTCTAAGATTCAGATTTGTCTTGAGCCCTCAGGCTAATGGGACTTTGTTGACGACATCAGCTAGAACAAAATCCACCAAGACCTGCTTTTCCTGTATGATGCTTGAGTTAAGCTTAAGTTATGTTTAAGGCAACTTCTGTCGCTGTACATGTAGTCACTGCTAGTGAGGAAAAAAGCTGAATTCTGTTTGTTTGGGACTGTCCATTGCAGTGTACAGTGATTTAAAGAGCATCTTAGTAAGAATATTTTGTATAAATAAAGGTAATTTGACCTTTCTCCCGAAAAGATTCAAAAAACCACTTCCATTGCCTCCATTTCATTCAAGGAGATGTATTGAAGTTTTCTGCTAATATGAATTCTTGATTCAATTTTCCTATCAGTCTGATCAAACTTGAAAGGGTTTTCAGAGGTGTTTTTTAGATACCAGTAAAGTGAAAGCCAAAGCAAAAGTTACTATCTTCCCAGGTTTTTCTGATCTCGTATCATATAATGAGCTCTTTTCTTGAAATTATGTGGTTAGGTGCCTGCAAGAGAAAAACACTAAATGGCATATTAGAATGTTTTTCGATGATTTGCACTGATGTCAATGCATGTTATGAAGTTAAAGCCTTAGAAGTTGCCTTAATTACATCAACTATTAAAGACTAAGGTAACAGTCAGAAAAACTCGTGATGCCTAATTTGAGAGAGAGAGAGAGAGAGAGAGAGAGAGAGATAAAATTTTTTAATGTCCTCAAGGGATCTTCATAGAGCTATTCAGAATAGGGAGCCCAATGAGAATCAAAAGCTTTGGCTTTTGTGTGTCTTTGTGTGTCATATTCCAACAAGGGTGGGCACAAAACTGGAAAGAGATGGAGGATTTAAATTTCATTTTCCTTGACATCATCTTGAACTGAGAAATTCCATCTTTCAAGGAATTTGAACAAAGCACATGTTGCCTTGCTCTTTCCCATCCATGTCAAAGGAGTAACCACGGTAAAAGGAAATCTGGTCCAAGTAACACCCTGGGCTGAACATGAGGATGCACTATGTGCTCCATGACTTATGTTAATTAACTTTCCTGCACATCTGTGTTGTTTCTTACTCCCTGGTTTGCTTTGGATGATTAACATAACTCTTACACAAAAGACTAAGGATTATAGCTAAAGTTATTGGTGTTTGATGAGTGTGTGTATACACACATAAGTGTGTTTGTTACAGTGATTTTTGGACATCTGAATCTCCTCCTGCTTAGTGATTGAAGAAATTATTCCAATGTGTTTTCATGGTGTCTAACATAGAGACTCCTCTTTCAGTTGTAGCTGCTCAGTGGGTCTCTCACATAATTATAAGCAATAAAAATGGTGCTGAAGGGTATTAGCTGTTGTTTAGTGATGTTCTGCATCATGATTTCTGTTTGGGTGTTTGGTGGGTTTTTAGCATTAAGAAGTATTTTCCGAACTTTAGCATATGATTCAGAAAATACTGCATCTCTGCCATGTACAGTGAGTGGTGAGACAGACTGTGGTGTGAAGTATCGCACACTTGTGAATACACTCATAAGCTGGCAGATTAGCAAGTCCAATGTGGTGAGTCATCAAACTGAACAAGGAAATTTGGATATGAGCCCTTTACTGATAGAGAGACAATTTATTTGAAACAACCAAAGGGTATAGCATTTCAAGGCCAGTTTTGTATATGAATACTTGGAAGAGGGAGCTGTTTTTAAAATTCTAGCAAACAGCTGTGTTCAAACTTAGCTTTCTAGCCAAGTGGCTTCTATTATGGATTTTCTTGCATGTATTCCCATAATATATTATAGTCAGAGTGTCTGTTACATCCTTACCCCAAGCAGTGTGATTCAGGTTCAGTCAGAGTTTCTACCTTTGTATTTGTATTATTGTGTCTGCGTACTAAGCGGGTAAAATCTCTGTTCCTTGAATAGGAACAGTGATATTTTTTCATTTCCAAAGGCTACCTTTAGTTTCTAGACAATGGACACTGTCTTTTCCTGCCTATATTCCTGTCTCACCATTAAAGTTAATTGAAGTATCTTTGCTTCTGTAAGGGCCTAGTTTATTTGCTCTTATATAAATCAACTGCTCTTATCAAACCTTCTTTTGGGCTAGCTACTACAGAGTTTTGATACCTGTTTTGCTAAGCAAAGTGTTAGCAAGGAATAAAATACTCTTTCTTTTTCTTTCCTTCTTTGTCTGTCTGTGTGTCTTCTTTTTAGGGAGACAGATTTGGCCTAAAGATGTATCGTTTCTTTTGGTTTTAAAGTGAATTCTGTGTGACAGATGCAAGCCTCCTTCAGGATTTTGTTTTTTTTTTTAATTCAGAGGATCTCAGAAAAGTAGGAAAAATGGAGGCACTGTGTTTCAGTGCAGACAGAAAGTATGTTTGAACACAAAGAAAAGATTTAACTCTTAGAAATGTGTTTGCTCTCTGAAATTCCTCTGCAGTTGCTCTAGAACTAACATAGCTGCTGTAACAAGACCAACAATGGGAAAACTAGTATAAGTTTGGCATAAAATCTTTTTTTTCCTAGCTACTGTTTGAGTGATTAGATGCCTCTGATCTTGTTTCATGATAATACTTGTGATGTTACTAGTGTGGAAACAACATCTCATGTAGACAAAGATGCAGGGTATTATATTTAAGTACATTAATTGTACAGGAGAATTGTAGAATTTCCTAAGCTTACTGCTCAGATCTTCAGTTAGCTGAAATATCTTTTGATTTACACATACACGTATGCCTCATTCAAAATGAGATACCATTTCTAGGAGAGAGTGGTCTCATATGTCAAAATTACCATCAAAGGAATGGTTTTACAGAAATGTTTTAAGACAAATACTTGCTTTAAGACCAGGCTTTCCAAGTGCATAAATAATAAACATCATCAAACATTACCCCTCCCTCTTCACATTTTTTGGCACTGTGCAATAAATGACATAAGTGTTTGGGTTCAGTTTTATTGCTGATTAGATATTTGACCAGTAACTGGTCATACCCCTGTCTTCAGGGTCTTAAAATCTGTGGGATTATTTAAGAAGTAAGATGTTGCATATGTAGGAGTTTGAATAGTTAGCTAATAGAATGGCAACAATAAAACTCTGGTAGAACAAGGTTTAGAGTACCCATCAAAGGTCATCTGAGAAAGTGGGTAAATATTCTAGCTTTTTATCCAGACTAGAGATAATGTTGTGGCTACAGCGGCAGCAGTAACTGCAGTAATTTAATGCAAATCCAGATGCATCTTTGTGGACATCAAGTCAGCATGTGTTGTTTAGTTTCTGTGAAAGTCTGGATGTATTTGTTAAAATACTATGTGGGACTGAGATTTTAGTTATGATGCAAGCAAATCTTTGATATATCACAGCAACTCCATCGTCAAATGGGGGTTTGGAGTTCGTTTAACACTACTTTTTAAAAGTTATTTTGACACCATGTCTGGGAAATAGAAAATATTAACATGTATGTGTATATATATTTTTTTTAATGCAGGGATAATATTTATGCATTTGTTTCAGGTATAACTAAACAAAGTTTTAGTGCTTCTGAAAGACGACCTCAGATTAGGTAGGTATGATTTATGATTTTTATATAGATTATATAATTGATCATTGTTATGATCAATTCCAGTCAATTGGAACAGTTGTGTGATTGCCTTCATGAAATATTTCCTTACTTACCATTACAACTTCATTTTATCTCAGCCTATGACACTCAGTCTGCTTGAGGATATTGTTAGAGGGTATTTGCACACAGAAGCTCTATGTGAATAATTAAAGGACTGGCATTAAACTGAGAAATAGTTTTAAAAGTGAACCTTGCTACATCAGCTTAAACTGGCATTAGTTGGTTAGCCAAGTTCTGGTTTTGCATTTTTAAGCAGCTGTTTTTCCATAGAAAAATGTGTTTGTGCATTTGATAATGCCAAGTAATATCTTGTCCCTTTGAACTCTTCTAGACCTTCTATATAAACGTAGATACCCGTTTTTTGAATTCTGGAGTCCTCATTTCTTTCAAAAAGGAAACGAACCAAAACTGAATATGGCATGGCCATCCCCATTCTCCTTCTAAATGTCTTTCCTTTTTCTTCTGTTATTTATTCAGAAATGTGTCAAACACGTTCTTGACCAACCATTATTTTTTCTCATCTCCTTGGCACCACTGTTATTCATAGACTCTGTTCTTTGTTTCTTCATTTCTGCTTTTCTTTCACATCTGAAAAAAAAACAACAAATCACTTTTGGCTCCATCTGCCTCCTGAACAATTTTTTCCTCTTACCTTTAGATAAACCAGGTAAGTATTTATAAAAACAGCATTGATTCCTCACCCTGGTTTCTCCACAGACCCTGTTTGATCCAGCTTTCATGTAAGGAATATTACTGCAGCAACTCTTACTAAGCTGTTTAATGACCTCTTCCAAATCATAGTTCCTGTATTTTCCTGATCTACTATTTACCATTGACGCGCTATCTTTGTCATCTTAAAATCATGCTTTTCTGATTCTTCTGACTCTATCCTTTTGCTATTTACCATTGATGCTCTATCTTTGTCATCTTAAAATCATCCTTTTCTGATTCTTCTGACTCTATCCTTTTTAATTCTCCCACTGTCTTTTGAAACTATTCTTGAGGACCATTCAGGAGGATACTAGTTTGTTTCTTCATTTGATTTTCCTCTGAATGTTACACATGGCTTTACCGCTGATTGTCTTGTCTTTTCTTCTGCATCTTGTCTTTGCACATGTGTCTGCTTATTCATCTACCTGCAAAATCATGCTGCAAATCATGAAAAAAAAACATTTGTTTTTCACCATCTCTGCCCCTCACATAAACATTAGTGAAACTATTTCCTTATCTTTCTTCATAACTACTCCTTGAAAATGTTGTTTTCCCTACTGCCTAAAATATATTTATACAAATTCTTGCCATGGTAGGGCTGGTGAGGCTGCCATCCATTGGGACATCATATTGCTTCTTTCAGTTCCCCAGCTGGCTGTAGCCATTTGTTGTTGCTTATCTATGTTGTAGTGAGGTGGGGATTGGGCTCTTCTCTCCGGTAATTAGCGATAGGACGAGAGGAAATGGTCTCAAGTTGCGCCAGGGGAGGTTCAGGCTGGACATTAGGAAGAACTTCTTCACTGTTAGAGTCGTTAAGCATTGGAACAGGTTCCCCAGGGAGGTGGTGGAGTCATCGTCCCTGGAGGTGTTCAAAAAACGTTTAGATGTGGCACTTCAAGACATGGGTTAGTGGACAGAGTGGCATCAGGTGTACGGTTGGACTTGATGATCTTTGAGGTCTCTTCCAACCATAATGATTCTATGATTCTATTCTATGATTCTATCTCGGGTAGTGAAATCTGCGGACTGGGACAGTGCTTGGGTAGAGCATAGAGCAGAAGCTAGCGTTGAAACATGTGGACCCCTATTTCTGACATTGAGGTATTGCTGTCCTGGTGATGTAATATTAATTTTTTCCCCCTCGCTTTACTAGTACTGTATGCATTATTACTCCTGGCTTTATCCACTACACAATAATTACTTTATTCTTTGTTTTCCATCCATAAAATGGGTTAATTGAAATGTCATTAAACATGTACAAATGCAAAATAATGTGTAATCTAGTAGATTATTGAGTTTTAATTATTAAAATCCTGTCTACTGTTTTTGTACTTTCCAGGCTAAAACTGAGCAGGGAAAGGAATGGAGTCCTTTTTTTTTATTTAATTTAAATAATTTTTATTTAGTAGAAGTCATGCTATTTTAGACCTACAGAGTAAGCCAACCTTTATGTGGCTTACAAGTGCACAGTTAAAAACTAGTGAATTTGGACAGATTTCCTTTAGAGGAAACATGAGAAGGAGTCAGGGAATACTGATACTTCCTCTACAGTCATTGATGCCAAACACAATTAAAATTGTTTCTTTTTTTTTTTTTTTGGTAAATATAATAATAGAGATTATATTGAAGGTCCAGGATCAAGACTGAGACCAGGTAATTTTGTGTTTGCAACAAAATCAAACTTTAACTTAAATTAAACCTAACAATGTCCAAGTTCTTATTCTCCTGTTGCATGTAGAATGTCTCCTCTTTCATTTCTTCAGCTTTTACTGCCTGTTGATCTGCTCTTGAGAGTCCCTCCACTCATGCGCAGGGCCCACAGAATGAAAATAGAGGATTCGTTCATGACAGGGTAGCAGTCCCATAGTCTTCCATTTCTAGTTCTTTCAAATATGAAAAATCATGGTATTATCTAATAATTATATTTTAAAGTGTTGGAAAAGGAGATAATTATATTTCAGATACAAATATGTTATCTGAAATATCTTTAAGGAATTTTTAAAAAGTATGAATTCCAATAGTAAATCAGTAAGACCTCGTTTTAATTGTCATTATCCTGGGTAAACTTCTGCTGAATGCAATGGGAATTTCTTCTATGAAAGGAATATTTCATACAGCCTTTCTAAATGATGATGTATTTATACATCATCATTGATGCAACAAGTTTTCCATTTCAGATACTTTTCTTTTTTACTGAGAAGCTTCACATACTGTAAGCTACTAAGCTGTGATTTCAGAATGCGTATTGTCTGAATTAAATAATATTTGAAGGAAAATTATTTTGAGCAGTTGAAATATTGATCTTCATAAAAAAAGTACTTTTTGTCTATACTAACTTCTACTTCACAGCTTTTTGATATAAAAATTGTATTAGGAATTTTAATTATGCAGTACAAATCAATATTTGCTGTTCACTTTCAGCAGTTTTCAGTGATGTTTACTGAAGAGTGCCATTATAATACCAACACACAGTTTAAACCGACTATCTAGCCATAATCTATCAGAGCTATAATGGTCTGCAGACAAACACTTTAGCCTTTGTTTATATTTTCAGTCCTGTGGCTATTTTGAGCAAATCCAATATCTTTTGTCAGTAACATTTTCCTTTTGGGTAAAACTCTTAAAAGTTTTAATCAATCCTCAGCAACCTATTCACACACACATGCCCTCATCCCCCAAATAATGCTATACTTTTATATTTTAAAAAAATGTAATTGTGGAGTGGTCTGGAGTATGTGGACTTCATGGGAACTCCTGAAGTTCCTAGCTGAACATTGGGTCTCTAGCTCTCTCTGAAGCATGTAGAGACTTCAAGTAGACATTACATCTGGTCCTCCTAGACTGGTAAGTCATATTGTTGCTGTCATACTAGAAAAGAGAGAAAGCTCTGTACACTGAGTAACAGGGAAATCCATATTATGTCCTACTTGGTCCTTTCTGCTTACTGATATCATTCTAAGCATATTTTTAATCAGGAAAAAAAAAAGATCTGAGAAGACCCACGAAAGAAAGGGCACTGATTTGCTTTTGTTTTGTAATATAAGCCATTGACAGCAAAGGAGAAGTCGAATACCAGAGAACAGGTAGCAGTGCAAAAGGTAACGTGTCAAGGAAGGGAAGTTTTTATCGGTGTCCGAACAAAAACTGAAGATTCGTAGGTTGTAACAGCAAGACCACACTATTTTGGGATTGAATATAGCAGTGTTGAAACAGTTGGTAGAGAGGTGAAAATGAAGCAAAAAGAGCTAAATTGAAATTGTTCTTCTCATGGCATATATTTTAGATTATTACAGGATGGCTTCCACTGTCACCTTGGGCAGAAACTCCAATGTAAATTCTTCCTTAAGTGGCTCAGGGGAAATGCAAGACTTCTGTTCCTCTTAATAATCAGTAAGAGGAGACTTAGGGAAAAAAATGTTGAACTGAATTTCACTTGCCTCTCTCAATCCATGTGCCAAAAGGCCTTGCCACAAAAAAATCTGACAATAGCAATTATGTCATTGTCTTTCTGATCCTACTAGAAATGTGTCTCTCTCCAACAGAGAATGACATTTTCTGTGAGAGCGCAGCTCAGATCTAGTTGGTCCCTAGACACTTCAGTTTGTGAATGTCTGTCTCGAACTTCTTGTTCAAGTAGCCATCACAGAAATTCAACAGGAAAAAAAATGCTAGTAGTTCAGTTGTGCGCTAATTAATTTTGATATTTGGATTTCATCTCCCTCTCAGTAGAATTTTCATTCTTTAATACCAGATCACTTTGCCCCCCCCCCCCAAAAAAAAAAAAAAAGTTCATGTTGATGTAGTATGTAGGACTTTATGATCCTCAGGGTGTTTCTGTATGAAGAAATTTTAGAATATGAACCTAAATTAGCCTCTGAAGTGTAGTTTAGAGATAACTGTATTTAAGTGGGATATAGGACTGCTGGCTGAAGTTCAATTCTTGGACCTAAGCTCTTTGCTTAGCGTCCGGGTCTAATACTCAACTTGGAAAGATAATTTTGTTAACTAATGTTCTTTAGTGATATACTGTGTTTTATAGTGGCAGCCTACTGATAAGCTTTTATTTAACCTCTGGGTCTGACTTAAATACACAAGATTAAAAATCATAAATAATAACTGATTTACTACATAAAAGTTCAAGAATCTGGTTTAGTTTTGGCTTTATACTCTTTCTCAGCAGGCAAAGCATGTTAAAGGAGCACTAGGTGAATAAGAATCAAGCTGTTCTGTTTAATTGTTATATTTAAAATCTGAATAATATTTTGTAAATGTGCACAGTTTGTAGAATACATAATATTTACTTCTATGTCCTAGTTCTATTAAATTACCTAAATCTTGATCAACAGTATTTCTCTGTTGGTTCTTACGACTAGAATTACAATTATTCCATGGAACACAAATAAATTATTATGTCTTTTTTTGGTTTAATAGGCAAGCTTTTAATGCTCTTTAGTTAACAAAAATATAGTCAACCTTTTAGGTGTAATATCCACAAATCAGTACTGAGTTTACTGTGCTTTGTAAATTTTAAGTAATGCTCACTCATTTAGGTCGTGAAGTGATTTGGTTTTGCTTTTTATCAAGCTGCGTTTGGCTAGTGTTTTTCAAATATCTCATTGAATATGGCAGGAAAAAAATCACATGGATATTTGTTATTAATAGCTGGTAAATTAGGACAGTTTTGCTTCAGAAAAAGAGGACAGTCTTTTAATCACCAAGCTACTTGTACTACAAGAAAAAATGTACCTACAGCAGACAAGTGTATCTATTTCAAATTCTGGATGACCAAGACCGTATCTGATTTAGTGGCTGTTTATGGTAAGTCCCAAACAGTAGTTCAGTGGGGGAAATGAACTTCCACTTTCAGCTTTCGGTTTTAATTCTTGATCGTAAGAACGAAATATTTTCACAAAGCTGATATATATATTTTTTTTAATCTGATTTTAACACATAGAGGTAAACAAACAGGTTAAAATTGTGTTAAATTTATTTTGCAGAAAGAAAAGCACAGGTTCCATTGATGCATGACTTTCCTTTGCAGTGCTTTTGTCTATGAAAAGTAGACATTAAGTACATGGATGTGCTTGACAGAGGATGGTAGTCTAGCTTTAGAGGAAGAGGAACAGGTTTACGCCTCCTCACTATTTTCATAAGATAAGAAAAATTCAGCTTTCTTACTCCTTGCCGTGATAATTAAATCACACATATCTAAAGAAAATAAACAATAATCTAATAGAAGTGATATGAAGAAGACTAAGTGTTTAAATTACTGCAGTATTCTTAATTCTAAAGTAATATTTTTCATTTTAATTCCAAACTGACTCTGTTCATTGCTTCAGACTTTGTACTACAAAATGTAGTGTCAATGTCATTGGGTATGATAGATTTTTCTTGCACGTTTTCTTGAGGTTTTTCTCAAAACATACTCTTGCTAGATGTTGGAAACAAAAAAGTAGCTATGATAAAGCAGTACACAGGTAACATGAAAGTATATTTTAATAAAATTGTTCTCCAAATGGTCCACATCAGACATTTTATTTTAATTTTTAGGGTAAAATGAAAATAAATTTCATAACATCAAAATATATAAAAGGTACATATCGTGTGTTAGTCAATGTAAAAAAAAATTAGTTGAAATTCTGTTTATCATGTCTTTAAATTTCCTTTTGAATAAACGTGGGAAAACTTTTATGATTAGTGACATACATTAATACTTCTTTTCTCTTAGACTAACTTAGAAATGAATCAGAGAAGGATTTTCTTTTGAAACCCATTATCAATTACATTGTCTAATCTTTTAAGTTTTTAGATTATCCTTTTTTTTTGTTCCCAACACTGTTGGAAAAACAAGTAATGCTTTAAAATGTAATATTTACATCTACAGGTTTTAAACAGTGTACGCTATTAATATATTAAGGCAACAAAATGAGCTGTCCCCCTGATTTTACTGTTGTCATCTACAGCATCGGCAGGAATTGCTGTATCACAACGGAAGGTGCGTCAGATCAGTGACCCTGTACAGCAGATTCTTATTCAGCTGCACAAAATTATCTTCATCACTCAAGTATGCATTACTGTTGCTTCTGACATTCTATACTTTTTAGTTATTTGCTGTTGTCAAAATGATGGTACTGCAAAGTGCTGCTAATTTAGTTACTGTTCTTTAAAAACAACAGATCTTGACATTTTTGCAGATGGCAGGGTGCTTTAAAACTGTATCATTTAAATAAAGACTAACCTAGAATATTAGTATGTGGAGGATGACAATAATTGAGTCATATGAAAAAAAAATCATTGGCTCACCTCAGAGAAATGGATTGTACAGTAAATTGTTTTTACAACATTCTGTCATGGCAGCAATATGAATATTTTAAGTGACTTAAGATCATATACTGGCATAGAGAGTACATAAAATGCTTTCCTCTCTAGCAATAATTTCTAAATAACTTCTAAGTAATGTTTTTTATTATCAATAAATAGTAATAATTTCTTGGCATTTCTAGTGCAATAGTTCAATTCCTGGATATGTTAAAAATTCTGAAATGCCAGATCTTTTTCAAGCTTAAGACTTATTTTAAAGTTAAGTTCAAATGTTTCATAGTGAAAGAGAGTTGAAGTTATTTCATGCTGATTCAAATGCTGATTCGTGTTGATGCAAATCTGCATTGAACTCTCAACTAAAAATGTGACGGAAAGCTTTTTATTCTCAAGAAAGATGGCTACCATTCAGTTACTTGTAAAATCTGCTGCTGTTAAATACACATGTTTTTATTTTCCAAAATGATGTGTTTATATTTGGGAAGTGATATTTATAAGTTGAAGGGATTTCAGGTTGCTGAGCCAACTTTGTTTGATTTTGTTTAGAACAGAATAGCATAACTGAACTTGGGTGTGTTTTACATTTTTTTTTTTTTAACTGTCAAGCTTATCAAAACAGGTAATACAGGAAATAAGTAATCAGAGACAAAGAAAAGAATTGTTATTTAAAATAACTGGAAATGATCCCCTTCCCCTGCTAAAAGAAAGGAGGCAGTTCAGTCTTTACGTGCTGCATTAGGAGTATGTGCAAGATGCTCATTAGTGTACCTATTCTCTCTGTTGAAGAAGATTTTCTCAAGTGGCCTACTAATTAATGCAAGTTATCATAATGTGGATGCCCACTAACTAACAGCAACTCAAAGACTCGCTCAGAGTTGACCACTGAAGCAGTAGTAACAACTGATGCTTTTGGCGTCAGTTGGTTGCGGAGTGGGAAGGCAGAGAAACCAGAATCCAGACCTGTACTTGGTCGCTGTGCTGTACTGTGTGCTTCTCTTGTACTTCTTTATGTTCTTACAGATCTAAGGTAGAATATTTTTAATACGCAGCTGTTTTTCTAAAACTCTGTTGCTTATTTCTGCTGACAATTCTAAACTGAAGTTTACAAGAGAGAGTTCTTGCCTGTTAGTTCTTGGCTGCCAGCAGCCTTCCCAATCCAGTTTCCATGGGAACAAAAGTCAGAGTGATCTCTGGAAAACAATGCAAGAGAAAGCTTTTAAAAAAGCATTATTTAAATCCTTGGCCTTTTTTTTTAATTTTATTTTAACTGATCTGACATCTGATTTCATTAAAACAAAAACTAAAATTGAACATTAGTGCCTGAGGCAACTCTGAGTTTCTCAAGCAGTGGACTTCTTTACCACTTTTCCTTCAGAATATCCCTGTAGGCCCACGGTACGTTAACTGCACACAGTTCATTGCAGTGGTGTGTAGCCTACAGGCCTTTCCTAAGGCTGCTTTTTTTAAACTCGCTTATAGGCTAAGGAGCATTCAACATCTGACTTAAAGCATATGTGTAAGACTTTATCTGCATGAAAAGGAAGGCAGTATCTATCTGTAACCAAAAAAAGTGGTATGCAACCAGCTATCTGATGAAATCTTTTAATGTTAGGATGTAACCTTGATTGTTCGTTTGTCAGAGCAAATCCGGACTCCTGTGAGGCCAATATAGCTGTTCCAGATTTATAGCCATCTAAGAGCAGTAATTTGTTCCAATGTGTACTGTGACAGTGTTTGAATGGGAATCATTAGTGGTCAAACCTTCCTTGAGTAGTCAAAAAGCTTCCTGAATTCAGTGGAGTGGCACTTTGTGAATTTACATCAATAATATGATTATAAAGTGTATACTAAATGGTAGAAAATCATGTTTTTACAAACACTATCTGCAGGTATAAGCAACTGTACAGAAACAGCATCGGAGCTCTTTCCAAAAGAGTAGTACGTACCACAGAATTGTCATCAGACTGGGCTGGTGTCATTGCAGTGAGCAACAGCTGAAGCTTTACATTTACTGTTGGAGCATAAAAATGATTTTAAAATCTCAGAGCAAAGGAAGTGATGTCCTTTGGACTCTCTATTGAAGACTTTAAAACACAATAAAATATGATTTGTGCTTTTCTTTTTTAAGTATAGTTGAAAGATGTGTACTTTTTCAACCAAAAATTACAGGAGAAAAAGTATACAAAATCAATTTTGCTTTATAGACAAGTGAAATGTAAATTACCTCCCACAGGAAGCTTCTAGCAAAAGCGACATTCTGAATTGTATTAAGACGTACATAAGGACCTTAAAAGAACCTGTTGGAGCCGTTCTACACACATTGGATGGAGGTCTAAGCTTCTTGAAGTTCCATTAATTTCAGCTGGAATGAGTCATTATAGCCAACGTGAAATCTAGTCTAATATTCTATGGGCTTCATCTGTAGGCAAATGTCCCAAATACTAGCACTTTGATCAGGGAGGCACATCTAGTATTACCTGTAGTAGGCTTGCCATAATGATTTTTACCTTCAAGGCTAGAGGGACTGAGCTATGTGATATGCCAAGCCTAACAGAATGGGCAAACTACGGACTGTTGCTATAATATGCCATTAAGTCAAGTCTTGTACTGGTGTTTATCATCATGCTATTAAATAACAATGTTTCTTTTTGCAGTGTAGCTACTTTTTTTCAATAATAGTACTGCTGATTAGGTCATCTTTATGGCAGGTGTAACTGAGCAGTGAAAACATCTGTTTCTTTATTTTCATGTAGCTTCCTCCAGCTTTGCAATGCAACTTGAAAAGGAGAATCATTGAGAGATTCAAGAAGTCCCTCTTCAGTCAGCAGAGCAATCCTTCTAATCTGAAATCAGAAATGAAAAAGGTGTAGTACACCAATTACTACCTGTGGTCGACTTTGTCTCATCTTCTATTTGAGTTAAGCTATCCATATTAATATCACAAAAATATAAGTGTAAGAATCACTTTTTAAAAGGAACTATTTAGAGTATTCTCTAGCGATCCTTTATTTGGAAAATATGGAGGCTTCTGAAGTAAGCAGTTTCTACAGGTTGGTTTCAAGTTTGTGTCGGATCATTAGAACATTTTTTGTAAATGGAAAGGACCTGGTAGCTGCTAATATGCAAACCGGACTTCATCTCATCAGAGCTCAAAAAGAGAAGAGGAAGGAAAATGTAACTTTTTGTGCCAAAGGCTGATAGAGATTATGGAAGATCTTAATGTATATAATCTCTTCTTAATCTGTTGTTAGCTTCCCAATGTTATTCATGTTTTCGAATGTATTCCTACTTAAACTATGAATTTTGAGAAAGCACTGTCCCAGAGTGTCTTGAGTATAGCATACCTTGTCCTATTGTTGCATAGTATGTCAGCAACGCTCTAGTGTCATCAATTTAAAAATAGTGCAGATTTGCAAGAATGGCATGACTGAAGAACCGTACCGGCATATTTTCCAATGACATGCTGGGTGCTATCCCACACAGAAAGAGCCAACGACTAGTATCAGAATTTCTAAATGTTCCTTCAATCTCCTGAGAAGACTGTAGTCAGTAGAGGATCTGAAAATGACATCCTTGGCGTCTGTGTACTGTGGGAGACTGTGAAGCTAAGATATTTCTTTTTTGATTTGATGACAAAGCAGTTAGTAGGTATGTGTCTGAACCTAAAATGTGATGACAAAGATGATTTCTTATCACTCAGGTAATTCCCCTGTGTAATCCTGTTTGATTGTCACCTATTTGCACTGAATTGTGGAATCTCCTAAGTCATTGTTTGCTGTGGAATGGACTGACCCCAAATGCTAAAGCCTTCCTGTACTTTTGTAATAATTAATCAGAGATGCTTAAGCTCCATGGAAGGTGGCTACTTTGGTTTACATTGGTAGTGCCTTTGAAAGATAAAGATGCCTCTCTGAGCCATCGGTTTCATGCCAGTTTGCCATTCTGTAAATCAAGCTGATGTTTATGTTAAACAATTCCTGTATATCAGCCATAACATTAAATCTGAGGAAATTTTTGCTAGTCGTGTATTGAGTTGATGTTCTCAGGAAAGGATACCCAAAAATAGGGTAAGAAAAGGGAAATGTTTATTATAAAATTAACCTAGTTTTCAAATGCCCAGAAATAAAGGAGCCTATTTATTTATAAATTTATAAATGTTATCAACTGTAAAATTTTGTTAGCTTCAAAACTATTGGATTTAAACCTGAAGAAAAGGGAAGAATACACTATTTAAAAAGTAAATGGTAGTAAATTGAAGATGTTTAAATACTGAATGCAATTCTGGGCATTTCTACCTTGAAGGAAATAGTTATAGAAACTATTAATAGAAAGCAACAACGAAAAGCACAGTTAGAAGGATGGAGAATTGCTAAGCATCAGTGAAGAAATGGTACATATTTTCCCAAAATCACCACCATAAATACGTTGGGTAACATGGATACCATTAATGTGGAGGTAATAGGAAGAACCTAAATAGAGAAAAGAATTAGGTTGAACTCTTCCAGTAGGTGTTATGAGGTTGTGCAATTTCTGGAAATAAAAATTGAAAATCATGGGGTTTTAACTATGCTGAATTAGAAAATCTAATTAGAATAACAGACAAAAAGATTCCTCTGCTGATTGGTGGTGGGGTAAAGGTCTTCCAACAACAGATATTCTTCTGTCTTTGTAACTGTAAAAGTGTTAACATGCTGCAGAAATGCATAACTGGAATTTCTCTCCTGCCCACAGAGATATTTTCTTGTCAGAGTTGTAACCAGTGGATTTTTTCAAAACTGGATGTTTTAAGTTTAATGTCAGTATCCTTGTTCCCATAATGAAGTAGCTGAACTGACTTCCAGGTTTCAGAAGTGCTGGGATCCCTCTAATGGGAATTATACCACTTGAATATGGACTAACAATTTCACTTGAAGCCCCAGTTTTGAAAACCAGTCATCAGCTGTTTGTCTCCTAGGTTCAAGGGAATATAGTTCCCTATTCATCTTCACACAAATGTATAGTTTATGACGTTTTATTCAGATAGTCTAAAGAACTTGGTGCTTTATACTAAGTGCAGATTGGCAGCTTGCAATGTTCAGTCAGTGTTTCTGGAGACAAGAAGGTAGGACATTTATAATTGACTTCACTTTTTCATTAATATAAAAAGTACTGAAATCTCCTCTGACTTCTGGCAAACAGGAAGGATGGAGATTTCAGGTGTCTTTTGCTTTTTTTCCCTCTTTTTTTTATTTTTATTTTTTTAAAAAAAATTTCTTCCGCAGCTACTGCAAGGTTCTCCTGAATTGATTGAGCGCAACTTCTTCACAGCAGATTGGCATGTAACACTTCTCTCTTCGGGTGGAAAGATGTTGCTTCCAGATGATAGGAAAGGTAAACAAAACCTAAAGTGTATGGTGTCAAAGGAGAAGGAATTGCTGCTCTAAGATCTGTCTTCAAAGACAGTAAAGTTATGTTGACTATACTGATTTTCATCAGGGTTTTTTTGTTGTTGTGTTGTTTTGTTTAATTCCCGGAAAGATACGCGGTTTACCACAGATGGAACATTCCACTAATTTAAGAGAGTATACTTTGGAATTACAAAGAAGAATCAAAGATGCAAATAACATATGATTCATCCATAAAAATCAATAGAAATGTTTGTAACTGAAAATGTCCTACTTAGGATTTACCTGTCCTTGCACGTGATTTTTAAACAAACTCTATTTAAACCCTATGTTGTTCTTCTGTCATGTTTGAAAGAGTTATACTGGGATGATTTAATTACCTAGCTAGATCAAGCCCTACAAACTTAAGGAGGGAAATGCTACATGCTATACCACATTTATATAAGGTAAAGTGTATAAATATATACACTTTAGAAAATGAATAGTGTCAAATATACTTTGGACTAGTGATACTCAGTGTGACAAATCATGAACCCCATCTTTAATCAAACCTACTATCACTGGCGTCATCCAGGGTGGGAAACCATAATTCCTGGGTCGGAGGCTTGTTTCATCATATGCCTCTTTGTGCGATGGACATAAGGGAAATGTGCAGCCTGTATTTCAACATTAGTGCCATTTCCATTCTTCTAAATACAGGAAAAGCTATGTTGCAATCCATAGCCTAGAGGACACAGTAACTTTAAAAACTGGTGCCAGAAAGAGGGATGAGAAACTTTGGTTTTGCTGGCCTTTGTGTTGAAACTAGAAACAGTTCTACAGCTAATTAAAAAAACCTAGGTGTCGAGGGTGATACTTGAGTAGGAAATGAGTCCCTAACAATCCCTTTAAATATGAGCTTTCTTTTGTTCCCAGAGACAACAATGCAGTTTGTTCAGATGCTTGGTATCTCTAATTTTTGAATCTCTTAACCTGCAAAGAATACTTTTGTCCTCACAAATTGCTGCTGGCTGTGTGCCCTTTCCGCTATAAATTGTAAGTGGGGAAGAATAAGAGAGTTGCATTGCTGTGTTTTGTTACATTAAATATTTAGAATATTTTCCATCGGTTAGGACTCTTTCATAATGTGATAACATTGTGTGCCTCAAATGTTCACATCATGCCATAAGATACCCCCCAGCTTTGCAGGGGGTCATTATGGTCAGTGGAATAAGCTGCTGATAATCAAGCATCTCTCTTGTCATTATATTTGTAGTGGAATTGCTAAGAAATTCCTCCAAATGATGAGGAAGCATAAACCCCAAATTCAGTAGTATAACATTACTTGCCTTTTACTTCAAGGTATTATTGGCACTGCTGACAGAGCAGAAGGGATGACATATGAACAGTTGCAGGTAAGCTGTAAATATACCTATATGTATTAATTTATTATTTTTGATAAAGATAATTTACTGAAATTAATTTCTTTTATCTTGCAGACTGTAATTGAAGAGGTTCTGGAGGAAAGTGGTTATTACAATTTCTCTTCTAACAGGTGAGTATTCAATTTAAAAAGAAAAAGTTAATTATGATATGCTAAAACCAAATGTATCATCTGCCCCTTTACATGATTGCAATTTCACTTTAAACTTAGTGCAATGTGTGGTTTATTTTAATACGTGTGTGCATGGACTGGAAGAAATGTATGTGGGACATACTAGCTAATCTAAGCAGGTTTTGTTGGCCACATCTATTTTCTCCACTCAGATGATAGAGTGGTACAAGTTTGGCAGCAATTTCCTCACATTTTTCCCATATAAAACCACAGCTGAACAAAAGTTTCGTTTAAATAGAAGTGTATTTTATTATAATACTCTACTGTTACGGGGTTGAAAGGATGAAGCTGACATATTTAGTAAAATATTTGAGTACAGCACAGCAAGCAGTATAAGTGGTTGCTAGCACGAAAGTGCAGGGGGTGAAAAAAAATTTAACGGTCTTTGAAACTACGCAAATGCCTTGTCCTGGAGATGGTATATCCTTCCTGCAGGAAACCTTTGAGGAACAAAGGAAAGAAAATATATGAAAAATATCATTATAGCCCTCAACATAAACAACATAAACTTAGCATTTCTCATTCTTTTTATCTGCTAACCTGTTATTTATCGTCTCAGATATTCTTTAGTACAAAAAAAGTTCACTACTTCCATCAAGTAGTTCTGTTGTTTGTCTTTGCAGTAATCAACACTTTAAAGCCTTGGAGACTGCAGTTAGGTTTTCTAAAATAAATAAACAAACATGCATGCCCTGCCCCGCCCCCCCGATATTAAGTGGTTTTAAGAAATTATAGTTCCCAGTGCCTCAGTGGTATTTTTCAGTTATTTATTATCTCTGCAAACTTTTTAGTATGGATTGACTCTAGCTTGAAAAGTTTCAAATGTTATTCTGAGTATTTTTATAGGCTACTCATTAAACTGGAATTCCAGCTTACAAGTGTCTTGCAGCTGCCAGCTGTAATTGAAAAATCATGATTCAGCACTGCTAAATTAAAATAATAATTCACTCTTTAAACCTTCAGGGAATACTTGAATCATGTTTACAAATCACTTTTGCAGCCATGAGGTCTAACAAATTTGTTTATAAGTGTTTTCAAGTATTTTAAATTTTTGTCCTAATCACGAGCTCCCAAGATTTGGTTCTGTAGAAAAAAATATCACGCAGCTTATGAAAAAAAAAGAAAAAGAAAGACTCATTTTTAACATCAAGATCTAGCAAGTCCTATTATAAATGTATAAATATGTTATAGTTGTATAGGCATTTATCTCCCAAACAGACTGGCGAAAAGCATCTTTCTTACAACAATTGACTGTAATGAAGCAGGTGTGTGCCGCATATAGACTTGAATATTTTACACAAACTTCTATAACAACAAGATCTCTATTAATGGAAATCATAGAATATCTCAAGTTGAAGGGACCCTTAAGGAGTCCAACTCCCTGCTCCTTACAGGACTACCTAAAACTAAACCACATGACTAAAAGCATCATCCAGATGCTCCTTGAAGTCTGACAGCCTTGGTGCCGTAACCACTTCCCTGGGGAGTCTGTTCCAGTGACCGACCACCCTCTCAGTGAAGAACTTTTTCCTAATGTCCAATCTGAACTTCCCCTGATGCGGCTTCACTCCATTTCCTCGTGTCCTATTGCTGTAGATGTAATCACTGAAATGTAAAGGATGCTTAAAGATTTCAGGCAACTATGCTACTACTTTCAACATGTAACACAGGAATAAAGGAATGCCACAGAAATGCACATGAGACTAACAGCAGTAAAATAATTAACATTGTTTTCCCTAATTTGTTCAGGACTGCTTATTTGTCTGCTGTGCTGGAATTCCCTAGGGAGTAGTTGTTCTGTAGAATCTTAAGTTATTTTTCTACAATTTTGGAAATGTTATTTTAAAGGAGACATAAGAGAATATTCTTCGTAGCCACACAGGATAACGGTGTAGTGTAAGATGTTCTCTATGCTGTGTTTATCCTGCGAAGGGAACAGGCAGAAAAGAGCAAGCAGTACATTTCCACGCATACGTAAAGTCTGGAGAAGGCCAGTGGATGCTCAGCATCCTTCTTCACATTGGTGGATGTGCTATGTATTGGATTTTCCCGGGGGCACAGGAAAATTGGACGTCACGTTGTGTTTCCCCTGAGTCATGCACTGATAGTATGTTATCCACAGTCAGCGCTGAGTCGTGCTTTGTTCGTGGGACTTGTAGCAAAGACAAAATGGAGTTTGGAGTGGGTGAAAGGAACGGAGTGAGATCTCCTTAGAGATATGAATCTGCTTAGAAGTTTAGAAGTGTGTTGTCTAGATTTGATTTATTTTTTTTTTCTTCTTTCTTAGAATTGTTAATGTGTGCATGTAACAGCTACTGTTGTAGACTTTGGCCCACTCCGCTGCATGTGTGTCACTCTAGCATGCCCTGGCTTTAGCTGGCAGATAGTAAGAGCCATACTGCAACCCAGCTGTTGGTGTATCACCAGCAACTTGCGTTTCTCGCTATGCTTTTGAATCCCATTACCCGCTGTGATGCGTAATTATGTTTGGTTCCCCTGTCACTGTTACATTACTTCTTTTCCAGACAAGGTTCTATTCCCAAATAGCTTACTATTTTTCCTTCTCTTCCAGAAAATTGACAGACCATGCTTTGGCCTTGGCTGTCAAAGGCATGTCTCTCTTTCCAGAGAACTTGCCGTGTTTTCTGAAGTATGTGCTGCTCAATGCCATTCAGAGCTTTCAGAACTTAAGCAATTTTTTTTTTTCCCCGCTTCTCACACTCTCTCCGAATAGCCAAACAGTCCAATCTCGATAGCTCTCCAGTATTGAATGATTCATTTGGCTAGCAGACGTGCATCATTAGGGTTCGCCTCAAACTCTCCAAACAGCTTAAGCAAACTAGAAAGACAAATCAGTCTCCCAGGCTGCACTGTAAGTCACTTATCAGTGTCCACCACTATCTGGTTTTATTCCACCGTACAGAATTTGGTTTGCAGCCCTCAGAGGAACATCTTATCAGCTATTCTTGCCTAAAACTGTTTTGAGCCTTGCTCTACTTTCTGCCTTTTATATAAAGGGAAACATTTCAGAAGCAACTGCAAATTTTCCAGCAGAACCTCAGTATATCCTGTAGCTTTCCTGGGATCCTCTTCTTCGAAAAGTGCTCACGGAAAAGCTTTAGAAAGAAAGCACTAGGAGTAATGAAAATCTGTGTCTTGTTTGCTTTAGCAATGTGTAGGGTAATACACCTATTTTTTTAACTTTCTTAGCTTATTTGAAAAGCTTTTAGTTTAGATTGAGTGTCTCACTTTCTGAGATGGGAAGCTGTAATGACGCAGCATGTGGGGGTCTGTCACAGTGGAAACAGAATGATGGTGTTTCTAGCCAGAAACAAATTGCCTTCCCTTCTGCCCATAAGAAGTTTCTAGCTCTTCTAATAGAAATGTGGAAAAAAAAGAACTCCAAAGGCTCAAAAGTCCTCAGAAGGCACATTAGAACACCACAAACTTAATTTGTGAAGTTGCAAATTTTTAAAGCTGTTTCTTCATTTTAGGGCTAAATTTCTTCATGATTTCTGACCAAGTTGACTTGACAGTATCGGTTCCCTGTGTTGTGAGGCTACAAGGTGAATTCTGGTTTGGAACAAAGAATTCCACAGCTGCTATGCAATGACATGGGACATTTGTGCTATTGCTAAAAGCACGATTAATAAACAGCTAGATAGCATATAGCGTAATAATGTAATCTCCTACCTCATTGGGGAGCACACTTTATAGAGAAAAGATTCTGAAAATATTTTTTCTGTGTTTTCTGGTTTTGGGGGATTTGTGTGCATTGTCTTCCTTTCCCGTTGCTGTTGCTCCTTGCTGTGCCCCCTGAAATTCCAGGAATATACGATGGGAAACCAAACCTTAAGTGAGGCAATGACATCAAAATTGTAGTAGGACGAATAAACTGTGTAAAGGGTTAAAAATGATTCAGGCAACTTTGATTGGGTGATGAGAGAAACACGAATTCTTTAGAAACTGAGAAAGCTTCATAAGAAAAATGTCATGCCTTTTTTTTTTTTTTAAGTTTTCATTGTAATAGTAATTACTATCTCAATACCAGTCATTTCATGGGGATTAATGACCAGCTGAGGATAATGACCCTCAGCTTTATCTGGAATAATCAACTTGTGCCCATTTATCACTAATCTCCTGAAATTACTCAGCACACCAATTGTATTACTTATACAGAAATTTGGTAAACATGTATAAAAAAATGAAATATTTCAAAATTATTCTATTCACATCCATTGTGCCAGTCTTTCTTTTTTTTCCCCTTCAGATTTAATATTATACTGCACAAGAGGCAAGCTCCTTGTTTGTGGGCCTGTTTATGGATAGGACAATGAATACTGGTTTCAAACTTTCATCAGGCTTTTTTTTTATATTGAGGTAGACATGTAATACCCAAATTGATGCAGAAATCTCTTTTTAATAAATTGCATTAAGAGACTTAATCCAAGCAGAAACTCAGTTATATGAAAAAAGATTTGTTATAAATAAACAAAAATAGCAATGGTCAGAGACAGGAGTTGGGTTCAGCTGAGTGCTGTAGCTCAGTCATGGTTTAACCCCAGCCAGCAGCTCAGCACCACCCAGCAGCTCAGCACCATGCAGCCACTCGCTCGCTGCCCCATGTCGGGACGGGAGAGAGAATCAGAAGGGTAAAAGTCAGAAAGCTCACGGCTTGAGATAAAGGCAGTTTAATAGGTAAAGCAAAAGCTGCACTTGCAAGCAAAGCAAAATAAGGAATTAATTCACTACTTCCCATCAGCAGGCAGATGGTTAGCCATTTCCATGAAAGCAGGGCTCCATTGTGCCTAACAGTTACTTGGGAAGACAAGTGCTGTGTCTCTGAACATCCCCCCCTGCCCCTTCCTTCTTCTTTCCCCCAGCTGTATGTGCTGAGCATGACGTCATACGGTGTGGGATATCCCTTGGGTCATTGGGGTCAGCTGTCCCGGCCGTGTCCCCTCCCAACTCCTTGTGCCCCCCCAGCCTCCTCGCTGGTGGGGTGGGCTGAGAGACAGAAAAGGGCTTGATGCTGTAGAAGCATTGTTCAGCAATAACTAAATCACTGGTGTGTTACCGACACTGTTTTCAGCACAAATCCAGAACACAGCCCCATACAAACTACTATGAAGAAATTTAACTCTGTCCCAGCCAAAACCAGTATAAGCTCATATGACCAGAGGTCTGAGAGAAATGTTGTTTCAACATTAATTTTGTAGGAAAAAAAAATGGTTGCAATGCAAGTAAGACTAGAAGGAAAGAGTCTTTGTATTCAAAGGCGTATATTGATATGTTGTCACTTAGAATCCTCGTAACTTTGTTCAACGCAATCTTTTGCATTGTTACTGGCATTTTAGAATTAGAGAAGCAACCATTCGTGTAGTTAGAGCTATTTCATGAAGAGGAAAACTGTCCAGTCTGGCTCTAATGATATTTATACATTTTTAAGTACTCAAAGAATAGCTCAAGGTATTATTCACAGAAGGATAATATAGCTCAGGAATGACAGCAAATTCTGAATTTTGTAGGTTTGAGGCAGCCTTCATTTCTGTTGGGTCTATGGTCCATGGGTACATCATTCAAAATTAGAAATGCATTAATGGAGCTTTTTCTATCTGCAAATTGTTATCTATGTATTCTTCAACATTAATGAACTGCTTTAATTGTGTTACATGACTAACGGATTCAAATTTGTGTTTAGCTTAGTTAATGTTTTTTAATGTTCTAGAGCATACCTAGACAGTAGATGAGAGTACACAGCTCTAATGCTCCTGGAATCTGTTTTTTGACTTAGTGCTATCTAGGTGATTTAAGACACCGCTACTTTTTATTCTGTTCTGACACCACTTCCTGCTAATGTTGCCTGGCATTTTCTGTTACTTGTTTTTTTTCTTCCTAATGGTTGTCCATGTTGATTCTTACTTCTTATGTCTCACACATACAAAAGACGACTGTTTTGGCCAGCGATGTTTATGACAGTCATACCAGCATTCTGTTGATTTGTGCTTCTCCCCAAGGAGGTAAAAAAGTCTGCCAGAGCTCAGCACTACTTTCTTTCTTTCTTTCTCTCTTTTTTTCTTTCTTTCTCTCTTTCTCCCTCTCTCTCCTCTTCTCTCTCTCTTCTTCTCTCTCTCTCTTTCTCTCTCTCTATCTCTTTCTCTCTTCCTCTCTCTCTTCCTCTCTCTCTTTCTTTCTCTCTCTCTCTTTCTCTCCTTCTTTCT